>NC_068565.1:23853708-24161514 GCF_025698545.1 Gossypium raimondii
ATATACCAGAAAATAGTATGAAATCCAAATTTTAGGTAAAAATCCATAGAGGTCATTATTACAGAAAAATACCACAATATAAAACATAAAATCTTAAATAAGTATCAAATAGCAAAAAAGAGTTTGTGGCCACCGCTGAGTCCTCCGCCGCACCGATCTGCCTATGTCTGGGGATTCCCTATACAGATTAAATAGAAGGGGTGAGTTTACATAAATTCAGTGTGTAATCCCCATGCAAACAAACAGACAATAACAGATAATCTCGGTTTGGGCCTAAACCCTTTTCAATAACAGTATCAGTATCAGTTTAGGCCTTAGCCCATTTTAGTAACAGTAAGCATTAGGGCCTTAGCCCATCACAGTACAGTAACGTGACAGATATGCAGTTATAAAATCCTACCCAACCAGTTTCTACACTCCATCTCTGTCCAACCCTACACTCCATGTGGAGATATAATCAACCCACCCATCCCTACACTCCAAATAGTACCGAATGCGGCACTAGACAGTAGTTGCAGCTGAGCTACCAGTAAGTTAGGCTTGAAGCCTTTCAATACACTTCCTCCAATCAATATCAATTTCCACCCCAATGCAATGCATCATACAGACATGTCATGGTATCATGTATAATCAGTATAGTGTATATAGCATGCTCAACATACAGGCATACATAGCTATCTTATATACGCATATAACATTCTTTCAATCATTTCAGTCAATTAGGGGTTTAGGTAAACTTACCGACCCTACAGTAGGTCCATAGTCGACTCAGGCGACCCGTGCAACATTAGCAGTCAAACAGTGAAAATGGGCCCACGGCCCATGTGGGCCCACACTACCCAAAATGGTCTTGGTCGTCTGGATCTTATGGCTGGCCCAATATTCCCACACGTCCGTATGGTTCACCCATGTAGGGCCCACGCATCCGTGTGGCCCACACGACCCAATTCGGCCGGGCCTATGAATCCCATATGGCCAACCTCGTCAATCACACGGCCTACCACATAGGCGGCCATACGCCCGTGTAGCATTGGCAATAACATTTTTTAGCTTTTCACTGATTTTCATTTCCAGAGTTGTGTTTACACACATGATTTGTTCCTGATGAAAATGTACATCCGAGATCACTAGCACCTTCAAAACCGAGCAACCCCCAACTACAAATCCGAGCAAGATAGGTCACCACTCTCACAATTCACTACTGATGATTCTAAAAGACCCAATGTTAACAACAATTTACATCTTCATAATCAAGAGAATAGAAAAAATTCCCCTAATTCACAAAACATAACCACCTTACCTACTAAACGAGTAATAGTAGAACCACTCTGCTCCAACGCTAACCGAATTGCTCCAGCCCTTAACTTCAACAAAGAAACGGTCGATCGATTTAACAAGAATCCATAAATCAAAATACACCAGAGTTACGAAACTTACCACCAACGCACGAAAGCAAAATGAGGATGACAAAATGCGGCAACAAATGTTAAAGAAGGAATGGACTAATGGAGAAACCAAAGCAGAGAGAAGAGAAGAAAAAATTCAACAAGCAGTCGACAACAAACAAAAAAAAAGAAAATAAAAGTCGGCAAAAGAGGATTGAATGAGAATTTCGACAAGAGTGAAAGAAAAGAAAATCAAGACTGAAGAGGGAAATCAGAGAATTTCGGCAATATACAAGGTGACACATAAAAAAAATTAGAATTTGGAATTGGGGAGAGAAAAAACAAATTTTCCAAAATCAGATAACCCCTCAATCCCTCAATCTGCTCCCACACTCCCCCACTACAACTCAAACACCTCAAAACCGTCCACCACTCCTCTCCCTATCCAAAATCCCTTAATTTTCTGTCCTCACTTCCCACTACACCTCTGCCACATCGGTATTTTAGCTCCACTCAAACTCTCCACGACGCCACTAGCAAAAATATATCCCCTTTGCTAGTGCAAGGACTTGAACTCTAGACCTCCCACACGCCAACTAACACCATAGCCATCAGACCAGCAGACCCATTCTGACAATAATTTACCAACAACTAATTAAGAACCTACTGACTAGAGGTAGGGATTTATTCATGAAAACAAAAATTTTGCCCAAGCTAAAGCTTGAACTTGGGACCTCCCAAACACTCCCAGAACATATAACCACTAAAGCAAACAAATATTTGTATCACTATCATACAAAAATAAATATATAAGGGATTTTGGGGGCATTACACCTATGTTCAAATCCTTTCTCTTAAATATTTGTCATTTTTATTTCAACCCTTATCTGTGAACATTAGGCTTATACATTATTTTCACCCAATTGTGACAAGAATGAGCCCGCTAGTCGTGTAAAACAAAAATAATTTTCCAATTCCCTACTTGTACGACCATGTGGTTGGATTTGGGTGGAATTGAAACTTTAGTTAAGCTGATAGGATAACAATAAATCTGGTGAGTTAAGATTTTTAATATATATTTTTAAGAAAATAATAGTAATAACAGAAAAATCCCCAAAGTGTTCTCCCCAATTCTGTGGTCAATTCCTCCCACTTCTCCCATTACCTTTTTCTCTTTATTTTCCACTTGGTTTGTTTACTAAACTTTCTCTAATGTGTTTTATGCTTAGTTTTTTCCTTTCCATCTTTTTTTCTCAACTATTTTGTTCTTTCTCTTTTTGTCGTTCCAAACTCTATGGCGTTGTCTTTCTCAGTAAGTATGGCTTGTTTATCTTTTAGTAAGGTTGTGGTATTTTTATGGCTCTCATGGTTGTAAGGGAGAACTTTTGGTTGATGGTTTAGTATCGGTTCTGATTGATTTTGTGTTTTTAATAGGTGACGATTGTGGAGCAGGTGAACTTCGACGAATTAGGGGTTATTAGGTCGCTACTTCTTTTAAGGGTAAGTGACTAAATGTCATTGCTAGGGGCTAGTTTTTCCATGTTAAGTCATTTTGTCGATGTTTAAAGTCAAATTAGTGGTTTGGGATTTGTAAATCCTTATTAATTAATTAATTTTAATATCATTTAGGGTCTAGAAGTCTTTCATACAATCGTGGTTAAAAATGATCAGGTGTGTAACGAAAATCTCAAAAAAATAATGAACGACACGATGCCGAAAATTCATTGCCAATGCCATAGGGTCGTGTGCCAGACCGTGTGAGCCACACGACCGCGTGATAAGTCGTTTGGGCCAGATAGTCATGTGGGCCCATTTTCTGTAAATTTTTTTAAGGTCGTATTCAAGGTGCGATTTAAGATTAGGCACACTGAGTTGTACATTGAGCTTGTTAGCTCACCCTTTACTTTTATCCTCTCAGGTAATCAACAAACATAGAATGGAATGGTGTACAAGAGCTCAAGTTGGTTTCTCTGAAATAAAATGGTTAATAAAAGGCTACGTGTTTATTATTGACTTTTCGGACTTTTTGGACTGTAAATTATTCTAGGATTTTAATTTCCATTTTTTATTTACTTTAACAGTTTTAACAACTGCTATATGTCACATGTGAGATTATATGTGATTTTATAAAGTATACACGTCGAATCAAATAATTAAGTGATAAGTGAGTATCGTTCCCATGATGATCAGATTGAGGCACAAAAGGGGTCAAGTTATTATAATAAAATGCGATTAATGCTATGGTAAAATTATGGTTAGTCTGCAGTGGCAATTAAAATGAATAATGATGTATGCAATATGTGGAATTAATGAATACTTGGAAATGCTATGGCAAAACAAGAGTAGAAATGTAATATGAGAATTCCTATGGGAATATTATGTAAACGGTAAAGTAAATAACTAAGAATGATATGGTAAAGATACGATGGCAAAGAATAAAGGATATATGATGTTGATTTGGAAGCTTTAGATTACTAAGAGTCTACCCTTACTGTCAATAATGCCTCAGAAAAATCATACTCAGTTTACTGCTCAAAAGAGTTCTAAAATGGTTTGCTTCTCTCGAGAGCAAAAGCCTCAAGTTACCTTGCCCATGCCTATAGGCCTTAATATGGTACCTTACATTTTTTCCTTCTGTATGAATGCTGCTCTATGTCTAGAGTCTACTGCAAGTATTGATCGAGTACTTGCTCATATAATTCAATATCGATCCAACTAATCCAACTTTTTAAAAATTAGGTTTAGTTTATGGACCTATTGAACAGTCATCTATGTCTAGGGATTGCACACATACAATTTAGAAATAAAAAAATTGAATGAAATAGTAAAGTCAATCAAATATATGCTTCAACCATTAAAGAAAATAAAAGCATCATCATGTAATCCCAGCCCGATGAGATTTAGCTCATGGGTTGGCATATAAAATTAAAACCAAAATAACATCCAACACCATTTTCATCATTCAATTCATAGAAGAACAAAGTAAGAAATACGGGAGACTTCGGGAAGATATATTTCGTGTGTCCAGTTCACTCTCCAACAGCACAATATCCTTTGATGGCTGAGATGGACTACCTTCATCTTCCTCTTCCCGTCACTGCTCAGCAGCTAGCCTTTATTCTTTCCTAAGAATCTCTCCCTCTTGTTCTATTTCTCTTTTAAGGTTTCCTCCTTTGGCTTTTTATAGATTTTCCTCTAGGATAAATCCAACAACCCATGTTTATCTTCTCCTCTTTTTAAAAACTTTTTTTTAGGATAAAAACCAACAACCTAGGATTATCTTCTCCTCCTTTTTTAGGCAAATTTATTTCGTACAAGTATAGTTGGGCTAAAACTAGTATGCGTTGAGTGTTGACTCGGTCTTACCAGCATTTCCATGACATCCGTGCTGGCAAGCTGTCTGCACTTTACCCTGACAAAACTTCACTCGTTTATTTCTCATTCCAAAACCTGTTCTTGTCACACCAACACACAAGAAACTCCATTGTAAGCGATTAAAAACACCTAATTCTATCACAGTTCAAGTCCTAATGCAATATTAAAAATGCTAACCAAAATGTCCTAAAATGTAACAAAATGTACTTAAGTACAATCAATTAGCTAGGTCTAAAGAGATGAAATATAACTCTTTTAAAAATTAATGAGACCCTCAAACCTGAGTTATTGCTTGCCCTTAAGCAAAATACATATGAATGCATGAATGCACAATTTTTTTGCCCTTGCATATAACTATCTTGTACTGTTAATCTATTAAAAGAACAACATATACATCAGTTCTCAACAATCTTCTTTCTCTAAAAACTTGGTTGAATGTCAAAGGTTCGTTTTAACAAAGGCAGTGCATAAAATTTGTCCCTAGAAATAGAATCTCCTAAGTACTCATGTATTTTTTATTTTGGCCTATAACAATCATATTCTAATTTACTTAGTTCATTTATTACCTAAACATAAGTTACTTGCTTTAAGCCTACTTAGGAATATATTAATCATATTTATGCTTCTTCTTTTTTTGAATCAGTAGTATTATTATTAGGGGATTTAGCATGTCACAAAATTCTTTGGCTTGATAATCACAGTGGAGAATACACGGAATTGCTGAGTACTCAATCATGTCACAATTTAAACCAAGTGATGCTGATCTACTTAGCAATTCTAAATAGTGGAGTGTCTATTGTCCTTTATTTAAATAATGTTGTGGCAATATAACTAATGCTTGGCTTTAGAAATCCCTAAGTTCATTAAAATATAGCTACTATATCCCCCCCAAAAAAGCAAACACACTAAATATAAAACATCATATTTTTAGGAATTAATTTTCAAGCATCTTAACCTAAGCTAAATTCACCAATCCACTGTCACAAGTTCTATGTATATTAAAAAATATAAACTCATCATCGAACATCATAAGTATAAATTGTACTTCTTATAGACAAAACAATACTTCAATGGTTACAATGCAGTGGCAAAACATCCATATTCTATAAAATGCAACCTAAATGCACAATACACCCCCAAACCTAAGGGATGCATTGTCCTTAATGCGTGAATAGATATATGCAAACTATTTATATACAGACAATGTCATGGCAAAATATATGCAATGCAATATGTATGAAAGAAAAATAAAACTTTTGTTACTTGGACTGTATTGTAGATACTTCATTCTATCTGGCGGGTTGATTTACGAGTAGAAACCTTGTACCTCTGCTTCCTCTTCATTGGGGTCAATTCAGCCCCATCCTTGTTGGTCTCTGTGAGCTTATCAATCAATCGATATATGTGACGGTACAGTGTTGTCCATTGGTGGTGCAACTGAGGAATTTGCTTCCTTTTCGTCCTCATGGTCAGTCTCAATGCTGACAAACTCTATTTTCTCTGGTTCTTCCTTTGGTGCTTTGAGTGCAATCACTTCATTAGCAGGATTCATCTCAACGAGCACGGCGTCACTGATATGACCCCGTCCTGGAAATGTCCTTGGTTCAGTTCATTAGGCGCCATTTGCAAAATTTTGCAAGCTGAACTAGCTTGTTCCAGCTCCATGGAGCTTAATTCGAGTTAATTCTAGCTCATTGAGCTTGAATTTTAATTTATTTAATTTATGAAATTTCTACAGCTGCTGGAATTAATTAATTAAGTTAGTTTAATTAATTAGTGTTCAGCTCAAATAAATGTTGAGTATTTATTTTGTTAAAATCTAGACATATTAATTTTTATGTTAAATGTGTTTTATTTATTTTTAATACATGCTTTAATTTGTCTAAGTCTATTGCATGTTTTTAATGTGTCCTACTCCAGCCGAAATTAATATGGTTAATTAATTTGTCTTGGTTCATGTATGAGTTAACTATGTGCTAAAAGAGGCTGCCGAATTTAATGTGCTTAAATGTCTTGTTTTACTTTATCCTAAAAAATGATTAATGAGCTGAATTCTTTGATGTAGGTTTAATTCCCTTGGACGGCATGAAAAATGTGCAGCCATTAAAGACATTTTTTTCGTGAACAATAGCAGCATTAATGGAAACATGCTGGCCAGATTAAATGTGCAGAAAAAAAGTATTTAAGGAGTTGTTCTGCATGCAATGGACGTCCATTTAATGAGCTGTTGAAGAGAGAATGCAAGAACAGCATCTAAACGTTGTTGAATCCTCCTTGACATCTTTTTTCGTGGAGATCAAAGCACAAAGAATTAAATTGCAGCTGATGCTGCTTCGTGAACATCAAAGGGTTGCTGTTTGGTATTTCCAAGTGAACATTCGGCCACAAGCATGTTTGGTGCTTCCTTTCTTCAAGGCTAAACGTTCCACTCTCCAAAGAAGCATTTAAGCTACTTTAAAGTACCTAGGCCGAATGTAGACTAGTCCATAAAGCCCTCCATCAATGTCCAGCCGAACCTAGACATGGCTAATGGTCTTCTCCATACATTCATCTTCTCAAATACATTTGGTTAAGCCTTAAGCTGACCATTAGGCTTTGCCTCATTTAGCCGAATCTTGCTAAGACTATTCAATGATTTTATTTACTGAGTTCTTAAGCATTTAGTTGACTATTCGGCTAGCTTAAAGTTGGTCTATAAATAGATGTTATCTCAATTTGTAAAGGACTTTTGAACCTTTTGATTAATGTTTATACATTTTGTGAGTTTTTTCAACTCTCTTATTTCGTTTTAGACTCAAGTAGACTTATCTAGCTTGCTAGTGGCGTCGTCCTTGTTTCTTCAAACTTATCACTCAATCCCGAGTGTGGTGTTCAACCATTTGATACATTTGGTTCCTAACTCTTATAGTTAGCAGGTCAAGGTCCTTTTCACCACCTTTAAGTGTCTTATAAGAATCGGGTTGGTACTCCATTTTAGTACTGGTTCGTTCTTGACCTTAAAGCTATTCGAGCCATCCGCAGATCCATCTTCAAATAACCTTTAGCCTATTCACTTAACCAAATCCATTACATACCTTACTTAGCCATCTTGAACCTATTTTGGAAGCTAAATACCACACTTAGCATAATTTAACCCATTTATTTTAAATCGAGCGATACTTCTCATTTTAACGATCGGGCACATTAACAACTCGACTCACATCACCGAGCCAGATCGCATCAGTCACCGACCCCTTCCCTTCCTGCAGTTTATTAAACAAGGGAAATGAAATAACTAAGAGAATTTTAAATCGACAAAATGAAATAAAAATAAAAAGAATTTTCAAGATGTTGAAGTTAAACATCTCGAAGATCAATGGCCTATTTGTCTTGCTCTAAATGAGCACCCCAGAGTGCTTTAAGTGTTGTCCATTAACTTTAAATGTGTCCCCCGTTTTCATTTCCTTGACATCAATAGCTTTATGTGGATATACATGAGCTACCAAACATTTTTCATCAAAATTGAAAGGTCTATTTTTCTCCAGCAAAGTGCCCAAGGGTCTTTGCTGAAATGAATCTTCATCACTATTAGAATTGTTGTGGCAAAATCTCATGAACTCTTCTACTACTGATCATTCATACTCATGGCCAGTTCACCTTTATACAAATCGATTACAGTTCTACTTGTAGCAAGAAAAGGTCTTCCAAGGATAACCGATACATCCAGACCAACTTCAAATTCTAAAATAAGGGAACCCACAGGAAAAACAAATTTATCTACTCTTGCCAGCATGTTTTCAATTTTACCTTTCGGATGAGCGTAGGATTGATCAGCTAGTTGCAACATAACTGTAGTAGGTCTTGCATTCCCACTTCGCAACTTTCTGAAAATAGACATAGGCATTAGATTTATACTTGCTCCTAAATCACATAACGCCTTATTAATATAATGATTTCCAATTGAACAAGGGATAGTGAAACTCTCTGGATCCTTCAGCTTCGGAGGTAGTTTATTCATCAATATTTTGGTGCACCCTTCAGTGAGAGCAACGGTTTCAAATTCTCCCAATATGTGCTTCTTTGTCAGTATATCATTCATAAAATTTACGTAATTGGGCATTTGCTCCAAAGCTTCTACTAGTGGTATATTGATATGGAGTTTCTTCAAAACCTCCAAAAATCTTTTGAACTAAACATTCTGTTAGGAATTATGGAATCACTAAGAAAAAAAAGTAAAAGTGGTCTTCCTTCAGGTTGCTGATGTTCTTTTGTTGTAGCATTTTTGTTGGCAACATGATCTGATTTTACCATAACATTTTTCTACTTATCCTTTTCATATGTTGTATGGTTTTTAGTTGATTTTGAGATCTTTTCATGATCGAGTCTTGAGTTGTCCTTTTCTGTCATGGCATCTTTAACAACACCATTCAATTGAGTTCCACCTTTGAGATCGATCACTTTGCAATGCTCTTTCCTTGTATTCTTTAATTCTCGATATCGCTTGGCAATGCTCCATATGGATCAAATTTAAAGCATTCCCTATTTTCCCCAATTGATTCTGAAGAGCTCGTAAAGATGTAGGATTACAATATCATTTTTGGGCATATAATTATTTAGCAAAGATTTAATAGAATTTGAAGATGATACTTGACCTTGTTAAGCATTTTTCCTCTACATAGGATGATTATAATCAGAAGATGAATTATGGATATTCTGTCTTGCAACATTGTGTGAACTCTCCGCACCTTGATTATTCCAAATAAAAATCTCATGCTGGTTCCACCCTAAATTTTAAGTGTTGGAATAGGGGTTATTATTCCAGTTAAAATTACCCATATAGTACACTATATTGGGTTTGATGCACATTCATCAAATATATGGTCTTCACTATAATAAACACATGATAACTCAACTAATTTCATCTTATGGACTGCAATTAGATTTTTCATTGTTTTAATCATATTATTTAGAGAAGATACCTAAGTTGTCAATGAAGTGATTACTTGAAGCTCTATGGTACTAAAAGCTCTCTTACTCACCCCAACTCTCGTTGTCGGATATTGATAATCACATTTGGAAATTCTTCCAAAATCTAATATGCTTCATTACAAGTTTTATCAAACAAATGGCCATTGGTGGACGCATCAACTACCATCCTTGTATATGCATTCATCCCATTATAGAATATTTCCATCAGAGTCTAATGTTGAAATCCATGCATTGAGCATTTCCAAATTAAGTCTTTAAATCGTTCACAAGCTTCATATAGTGTTTCATCCTCTAATTTCCAAAAGGATGTGATGTCATTTCTAAGCTTGGAATTCATGTTCGGTGGATTATACCGTAGCAAAAACCTTTGGCAAAGATCGTTCCATGATACCACTATTCCCAAGGCAAAGCATTGAACCATGCTCTTGCACGATCTCTTAAAGAATATGAAAATAGTTTAAGTCGCAGAACACTTTCAGGAACACCCTACTATCTAAACGAGTCACAAACCTCTAGGAGAAAGTCTTAAATGCAGTCTTGGATCTTTTGTAGGTAATCCACTAAACTGTTTTACTATTTGTAACATATGAAACATTACCTATTTCAACTCGAATTGTTGAGCTTGTATTTGTGGCCTAACTATCCCTGGATCCAAATCATCCAAAATTGGCTCAACATGCTCTCGAATAGGTTTGTCTTGGTCCTCTATCACCTGATGAATAGGAGGATTAACATCTTGACCATTCAGATTATCAGTGAGACCAAGATCATTCCCGTTCCTAGCTATTTTTCGTAATTCTTTCTACCTTCCTTGTAAATTTCTTTCGATCTCTAGGACAAAAGGATATTTTTTATTAGCAAAGATGCCTCTTATCATGCATTGATGGCAAACCTATAGAAAAATATAACTAAGTTAAATAAAACTAATAAAACTAAGTAATAACAAAACCAATTTGCAACAAATTGTCGATCCTTGGCAATGGTGCCAAAAACTTGTCGCGTGTGAAATGATATGCGATTTTTGAAAGAATACATGTCAAATCAAGTAATAAAGTTATGAGTGAGTATCGTTCCCACGAGGATCGGGTTGAGGCACAAAAGTGGTCAAGCTATTATAATAAAATACAATTAATGCTATTATAAAGCTATGGTAAGTGTGTAATGACAATTAAAAGGAATAATGATGTATGCAATATGTGGAATTAATGAATACTTAGAAATGCTATAGCAAAACGAGAGTAGAAATGTAATAGAAATTATGAGAATTACTATGAGAATATTATGTAAATAATCTAGTAAATAACTAAGAATGATATGGTAAAGATACAACTGCAAAGAACAAAGGATATATGATGTTGATTTGGAAGCTCGGGATTACTAAGAATCTACCCTTACTGTCAATAATGCTTGAGCAAAATCATACTCAGTTTACTACTCAGAAGAGTTCTAAAATAGTTTGCTTCTCTCGAGAGTAAAAACCTCAAGTTACCGTACTAGTGTCTATAGGCCTTAATATGGTACCCTGCATTGCTTTCCTTCTGTATGAACGTTTCTATATGTCTAGAGTCTACTGAAAGTATCGGTCGAGTACTTGCTGATATCATTCAATAACGATCCAACTAATCCAAGCTTTTCAGAATTAGATTTAGTTTATGGGCATGTCGAACTATGTCTAGGGATTTTTCATGCATATAATTTAGAAATAAAACAATTGAATGAAACAATAAAGTGAATCAGATATATGCTTCCACCATTAAAGAAAATAAAAGCGTCATCATGTAATCCCAACCCGATGACATTTAGCTCATAGGTTAGCACATAAAATTCAAAACCAATAACATCCAACACCATTTTCATCATTCAATTCACGAAAAAACAAATTAATAAATACGGAAGACTTCGGGAAAACATCTTCCTCGTGTCCAGTTCACACTCCAGTAGCACAATGTCCTGCAACGGCTTAGAGGGACTGCCTTTTTCTTCTTCTTCTTGTCACTGCTCAGCCGCTAGCCTCTATTTTTGCCTAAAGATCACTTCCTCTTGTTCTGTTGGTTTTTTTGGGTTTCCTCCTTTGGCCTTTTATAACCCTTTTCCCTAAGGTAAATCCAACAACCCATGTTTATCTTCTCCTCTTTTTAAATTCTTTTTTTTAACAACCTAAGATTATCTTCTTTTTAAATTATTTTTCTAGGATAAAAACCAATAACTTAGGATTATCTTCTCCTCTTTTTTAGGCAGATTTTATTGGTACAAGTATAGTTGGGCTGAAACTGGTACGCGTTGAGTGTTAACTAAGTCTTCCCGGTATTGCCACGGTATAATTTGCCTGCACTTTGCCCTGACAAAACTTCACTCCTTTATTTTTTTCTTTCTAAAGCCTGTTTCTGCCACGCCAACACAAAAAAAACTCCACTTAAGCGATTAAAAGCACCTAATTCCAACACAGTCCAAGTCCTAATGCAATATTAAAAATGCTAACTAAAATATCCAAAATGCAACAAAATGTACGTAAGTACAAACAATTAGCTACGTTTAAAAGCATGAAATATAACTCTTTTCAATGGTTATCACTATACTTCTAAACTATAAAAGTATTTGTTTACAAACCAACTCATGATTTTCAATATTTATAACTGATTCTGTTGCAAAATGAAATAACCACTCAAGTGTTTTTCTGAAATAAAATAAATTGTTTAAACGAGTATTTTCTTAAAGAAATGGAAAGTGATTTGCCAAAAGTAATTTAACATAACACATGATTTTTGAAATCAATTTCGGGTCTTGAACAAATTATTGTAATTTCTCAAAATTTGATCGTAACGTCTAGGCTAGGTGTGGGGTGTTACATTTGGTGGTATCAGAGCTAGGTTCAAAACTCAGGCTATGATTTTTGGGTTAAAAGTTTTTCATGGAAATTGTTTTACATAATTTGGTGGTATTGTACGTTTAGTACATTTAGGTTTATTTAATCTGTATTGTACTCTCATTTGTTTACTCATTTAGTGAAAAATCGATACCTCATTTGCCCGTGGCTTTTATCATTTTTAGAGTAATTTTCCACGTAAGTATTTGTGTTCTATCTTCTCCACCTTTTCCTGCTTATTGTTTATACGAGTTGATCCCTAAAAAATTGGTATCAGAGTTAGGTTCAACTTTCGCAGATCAACTCATTCGGAGACACAACAAAGAATTTATATATCGAGAAGTTCGACTGGATCACAAAATTCAATTTTGGTAGTTTTGAATAATTACGGAAATAGTTGATGTGGCTAAGGAGAAGGGTGATGATTCGTTGTTCTCCACATATAATCCGACTGAAGGTGAAGTTGTGTCAGATGTCAAACATGTGTTGATTTAAAGAAGAAACTCATTCAGTTTTTGTCTTTAAGAGTTGAGTTGTTCACAGAGTGCTTGAGGCAATGTTGGTCATAGAGGGTTACAATCAGGTGGAGAGAGTCTCTCCTGTTCGGATATTACTGGCCCTTGTTGCATTATACAACTTTGATTTGAAGACTAGGAGTCTTTTAGTTTCCAAGTTCGAGAACGGTTTAGGCTTGTTTGACATTTTGCAAAATCGAGTTATGCCCATGACGGGGCATGGAAACTAGTCCAAGTGGAGACTTGTGGGGTGTGCCTAGTATTTCCGAATAAAATAGATGGAGATATCGTGACAACACGACTCGAGACGTCACCACGAGGAGAAAAAGACATCACGATGTCATGACGTGTTCTCCCATTTGGCAATCACGTTTTCGACTTCAAGTAAGACTACTTCTCCCAGTTGGACTCTAATTATTTTAGGGATATTTTAGTATGATTAGAACTATGAGTCGCATATGAGTTTTGGTGAGAGTTTCGTGGTAATTATGTAGATAATTTTATATCCCTTTTTGTGAATGCTTTATGAGATTTAAGGTTTTGTTTACTAGTTTGTTCTTTGCAATTTTGAGCTTTGTATTTGGGGTTTTGGGAAATGTATGTTTAGAATAATGTTTTGATTAACATTAGAATAATGTTTTGTCAGGTCAAAACTCATGACTTGATAGATTATTGATAAACAAAAGAAAATACATTTTTATGTTTTTAAAGTGTATTCCATATATTGTATTTTAAAATTATTTATTTAATAAAATAATCCAAACAAATTAATATGGGTCAGACCAACCCAAATCTGACCCGACACGTGACCTCTACCCTCACCTTTGAGCTTAAGTAAATATATAATGAACCATAACATTTTCATTAACATTAGAATAATGTTTTGTCTATTCAAAACTCATGACTTGATAGATTATTGATGAAACAAAAATAGTATAATATGTAATTATTTGAATACGTAATGATGTATGTAATTTGATAATTATCCAATTAAATAGTCGAAGTTGATGAATGAAAAAGAACTACGGCAAGTAATTTCCCAAGCAAAACTAATGCCTGTGAAAAACGTGCTTGATTACCAATCTATTTTCTAACCATAAAAGTTGTCAGCATGTGGTTTGACAATTTTTTTTATATGAAAGTCGTCATCGATGACGAATAGTTATTAAATCTTTTACGACTAAGATTTTTAATTTATCTCTATAAATATAGAATTTAAAGGAGTATTATGTAATCATGGCACATGCAAAAATGAAATTGTATAATAATATTTATTATAAAATACGAAGTCGGAATTTAGCATCTTAAATTTAAAATCATATCTAAGATGACATTTAGATGAATCTAATCTTTTTAAATTAATCTAAGCTTGACCAAGATACCATATGAATATTATTTGGTTAATGTGATCAGCGTGGTTAAGGTAGCATATGCTTTAACGTTGCGAATTCAAAGGGTTGGCATGGGCTCAAAATTCTTAAAATGAAAATTTTTTATTTAAGTTCCGTAAAATTTTTAATAAATTAATTTATATTTTTATGTGTCTACATTTGTATCTGAATTTGTATCTGTATCTGTATTTGTATTTAAAATTGTATCTGTATCTGAATCTGAAATTGTATCTATATCTGTATCTGATCTGTTTGTATAGGTTGTGTTACACGCTGAGCTTGTAAACTCACTTAGTTTTCTAGACTTATCAAGTAATCAACAAATTTAGGATCGAACAGCGTGTAGGAGTTCTGACTGTTTTCTCGGTTAATTAAAATATGGTGGTTTACGTTATTAACTTTTTTGGACTTTTGGACTGTAAATATGTTTTTAGACTTTGTTTTTGGTTTTTGTTTTGTTCGTCGATTTTTGGTATTTTTAACATAAAACTGCAACACATATGAGTGTTAACAAATTGAAATTAGTTTTCAACTAAAACTCTGAAAATTTTTCGCTGCTAAACTAAGAAAGTGATTAAGTGATTTTACTATAAAATAGGAGTTTTTCAGTATGAGATTTTCTAAACAATACACAAAAGATTTAGCTAAATATTATTATTTTTTGACCATTCGTTTTTTGCATCTTCGTTTTCCAAAATAAGATGTGGTATGAGAACAAATGGTTTAAGTTTTAAAATTTATCAATCCCACATTCACACTCGGGTCATAACTTCTAGGTCGGGTGTGGGTGTTACAAGTACATAACTATTACTAAATCTTTAATACATATATATTACTAATATTATATTATAGATTATAGTAAAAGATATAGTATTACATAATATTATAATATTTAGTCAATAATGCATATATATAAACTATTAATATATTATATATTATATATTATATATTATATTATATTATATTATATGGTAGTAGTGCTAACTTTCAAATGTACAAAGATAAGGACCTAGAGCATATTTCAACCAATATAATAATCAACGATAATATATAATGATAATTAATATATTATGTTTTATTATTCCAATATGTGAAATAGTATTACATAATGTAATCATATATTTTAAAACTATTAATACATATTGTTGCTACCTTAAGTTTCTTGTTTGCTAAGATCAAAAACTTTAATTGAAGTGCTAAACTGCAATGACCACTACGGCTTGACTCAGCAAAAATTGTGCAAATAAAAACACAATGAATACCAAGGTTTATTTTTGTAGTTCAATTTCTCTATGTGAAGCCTAGCTCAGTGAGTAATTCTACTATCCTTAATCACAAATGCAACAAGTGACTCAAACTCTATTACTCCCCAAGTATAGAGTTCTCACATTTGTACCTAAAGACTAGAACACTCACCTCAAAATCCTCCCCCTAAGAACTTGGGTAGTAACCTCAAAGCATATATCAATTTTGACTTGCTGACAAAGCCTTTAAGTGAATACCAAGTAACTCCTTGAAAATAATTATTACATCATTAACAATCAAAGTGCAATGAATCGAAGATATGATCTCCAAATCAACAACTCAATCTTGATCGATTCTTCACATTCTAAGTGTTGAATTGATTCACTCATATCCAATCTAACCTTCAAAATCCAAAGATTGGTTTCCAAATATGGACCATAGAATCTTCAATATAACAACACATTAATAGTTAAAAGATTTTCTTCATTAAATTGTTAAATCAAATAAGACAAGTAATAAATTGCCTCAGTGGAAGCCTACAATGGGCACTGTTGAGTGTCAATCGGCAACAATCATCTCATCTTACCTCAACACACACACATAAATATTAACTGATCCAAAACCAAATTTACCAATTGATTAGCTTGAATTGTGTCGACTTGGTCCGTTAATTCGATTTTAATTGCCAACAATAATAGATGATACACTGTTACATAATAATATAGTATACAGTGAGGGATCTACTTACATCGACGCTAAACTATGTGCTTTCATATCTCTTTGTACGATTAATATTTGTACAATGCAACCGATGAATTTATCGATATAATTGTACCTATTGTGCATGTAAGTTTTCAAATTGATCTGATATCTCTATCATATTGAACGGTTAAATTTTTTTACATAAAATAAATTGTTAGAAATTTTAATTTGCCTCAAATTTGACATGAATGATCTATATGAATGGTTGGATCGTTCGTTAAAATATTAATCGTACAAATAGATAGAAAATGGTGTAAAACTATTTTAGCTTTAAACCTTTAAATCGATGTAAGTGGATTCCTCCTATAGTATATAATTATTACTAAAACTATTAATATATATAACTATTATTATGCTATAAATTATAATAAAAGATATAATATTACATAATATTGTAATGTTTAATCATTAATGCATATATATAAACTATTAACATATTATATATTATAAGATATGATATGATATAGCATTATATAATATAGAAAGAAGGGTAACTTTCAAATTTAAAAGATTATAAAACTTATAACATATTTCAACCAATATAATAATGAGCAATAATACATAATAATTAATATATTATATATTACTATTATAGTATGTGATATAATATTACATAATGTAATAATATAATTGAAAACTATTAATACATATATAACAATTAATTGGTCCAAAATTGGAACTAAATTTATCAACTGATTTGCTTGAATTAGCTTGATTTGGTTGATTAAGTTGGTTTTAATAGAATAGATTATGTACTATTACATAATATAATAAGGACCCTATGGAGTTTTTGGACATCATAAATGGGTTAAGTGTTTGACAAGTGTATTATCGGTATAATAAGAAATAAATAAATAAAATATATAAATAAATATGACACTTGTCACACTCTCAACTCGCTTGTATTTAAACTCCATATGTGATGTATCAAATAATTAACCATATAATATAAAATACGCTATTATTTTTGTTCAGGAGTTTTAATGTATGGTGTTGAGACACGATGTTGACCATTTCAAAGGTGATGCAATTTTTTTCCCTTATAAATATTTTGATGTGTTATGAGTATACAGTTTGTTAAAGAAGTTAGCTAGCTGTTAAGTAAAGCAATTAATCGTTAGTTGAAGTTGTTACTTCTAGTCTGAGTACGTGATTGCATTAAATACCCATAATACTACATTTGAAGTAGAAACTTTTTTTGATATAATAAAGAATTCTTCTTTTCTTCTCTGTTTTCCAACTCTAACATGGTGTAAAGAGTTAGGTTTCTCTCAATCTAACAGTTTTTTTTCTTCTTTCCTGATTTCATGGCTACAGAGGATGTTCCAGTTGTTGATACTCCTCGTCATTCCTCTAACACTGGGGAAGCAATTCGTTCTCAAGATAATGGTGGTATGGCTTTGCAGACGATTCGCTATTTCTCAAAACATGACACAATCAAACTCGGTGAAAATAATTTTTTTTATGGAAGCATCAAATTTTATTGATTATTGAAGGATATGATCTTGAGGGGTACATGTTGGGCACGGTTGTTGTTCCTTTTCAATTTGTACCTGGAACGAGGGCCAGTTAATTGAAAATCCAGCTTTTCTCGTCCACATGAAACAAGATAAGTTTCTAGCTTCTTGGTTGTTGTCTTCTAGCTTCTTGGTTGTTGTCTACAGTCAAAGATGATGTATTGGTGTATTTCACAAAGGGTAAAACTAGCTTTGAAGTCTGGACAACCATTGAAATAAGGTTTGATGCAAAGTCCAATGTCAAAATCTCGAGCATGTGTCATGCTTTATATTCTTTTAAGAAAGCAAATCTTACTATCAAAGAGTATTGCTCAAAGTAAAGGATATGAGTGATAGTCTCATTGCAGTTAGAAGTATGGTAACTGACTAGGAACAAGTCAGCATCATTCTAGCAGGTCTTTCGATGGAATATGAATCTATCCGTGTGATAGCTTCAGTAACTCCTGTGTCACTTAACTTACTGAGTAAGATGCTTCTTGATTGAGAAGCAAGACAGTTGGCTCTCCTAACAGTAGTCCTTTTACTGGCAAATTTGGCATCTCGCTAGAAATAATATGAACTGACTAGACCAAAACATACTGAGGACTCCAAAAGCTATTCTCAGGAGTTTAGGCATGGACATAGAAGATAAGGAATGAGCTAGTCTCATGCAGACCTTATGGTAATGGTCGTGGTTGGTCTCATTCTTAACCATAGTGCCAATTGTGAGGAAAAATTGGTCATGTGGTTCAAAACTATTATTACAAGTTTGATGAAAATTTCTCTGGTTTTGATCAGGGCTATTCGATGACAATAAATTATCATCACCTTAATGGGTAAGGTTTTCATACTCAAGCACCTCCTTTCTCTACCATGTCTCATTGTTATGGCTCAAATCCTTCATCTTCACAGACTCACTCACTATCCACTTAGAACACTCCTCAAGATCCTTCTTCTATCACAGGTGATCAGACATGGCATCCTGACTCAGGAGCAACTAATCACATTACTCCTAACATGGCTAATCTCACCAATGCATCACCCTATACAGGTACAAGTCAGATTTCTATGGGAAATGGTGAGTCTGTATCTATAGCTAACATAGGGTCTTCTGCTTTATTAACTTGTCCTAGGATTTTGCACCTTAAGAATGTGATTCATGTTCCTACTGTGTATAAGAAGTTGCTATCTATAGGTCAGTTTGCAAGAGAAAATGGAGTTTTTTTTTTGAGTTTCATCCATTTCTTTGCTTTGTGAATGATATTCAGACAAGGAAAACTCTGCTAGTGGGCCACATGTAGGTTTGATAATTCTCGTGCCACTTTCAACTCAAATACTGATGTTCGAGGACTGGGATTGAAGCTTGTGTGCAATGCTCACCATGTATCTTCTGTAGAGTTATGGCATGACAGACTTGGCCATCTCTGCATTAGCACTCTTATTCATGTTTTGTGTGATTGTAACATTTCTTTTAGAAACAACAACTTACTTTATATGTGTTCAGCTTGTCAATTAGGCAAAGCTCGCAAATTACCTTTTGGTTCTTCAAAAACAATGTATTCATTACCTTTTGAATTAGTTGTGGTCGATGTTTGGGGACCTGCACATATGTGATCGAATGATTTCCTATATTATGTTTTCTTTGTGGACATGTATAACAGGTATACCTGGTTGTACTTTATCAAGAGTAAGTCTTAGGTTTTCAACTGCTTTTCTCATTTATAGAAACTTGTTTAGGTTCAATTTGGTTGTTCCATCAAAATTCTTTAAAGGGATTTGGGAGAAGGGTATTGGTCTCTCTCAAGTTAGTATTTAGCAGAGGGTCACGTGTCCTCATACATCTGAATAGAATGGAGTCGCTGAAAGTTAACATAGACAGATTATTGACATGCGACTCACTCTCTTGGCTCAGGTATCTATGCCTCTAGAATTTTGGTCACAGGCCTTTTCTCATGCAGTTCATCTGATCAACAGGTTGCCTACCACTGTCTTACAAGGAAGTAATCCTTGTAAGAAGCTTTACAAAGTTAAAACTGTTTATTCCCAACAAAAAATCTTTGGGTGTGCTTGTTTCCCTTATTTGATGCATTTCAATCACCACAAACTTTAGTTTCGATCCCAACAGTGTATTTTTCTTGGATTTGGTGCCAATCAAAAAGGCTATAAGTGTCTTGCTGAAGGCGGTTGAAATTTCGTGTCTCGGCATATAATGTTTGATGAGTTTAAATTTCGTTTTCAGAATGGCTTCACTTAACATTCTAAATTGGGTTCTATTGTGCAATTGCACCAACAGTCACATGTCCCTATGATTGTACCTCAGCTGTGTACTCGTACCTCCAATTCCTCATTGAGATCAACTAGAGCTTTCCCTTTGGCACCTTCACCTCGAGTTTCTTGTATAGCAAGTTCTCCTTCCACACCAACTAATGTAGCTAGGTCTCCTCTTGAGGGTCATCATCCAAAACCATCAACTTGTGTTCATGTTCCTTCTCTATGTGACCAACTTGCTAGTCTTGACAGTATTAAAAGGTTTGGCTCACCGTTACGTATGGTTTTGAATTCACATCCCATGCAAACTTGATGGAAGAATGGAATCTTCAAACCTAAGGTGTTCTCGTCAATTTTAACTGAGAATGAGCTAGTGTCTATTGAAGAAACGTTCAAAAGTACTACTTGGAAGGCAGCTGCACAGACAGAATATGATGCCCTTGCCTGAAGACCATAGGTAGTAGGTTGTAAATGGATATTTAAAGTAAAGAGGAATGATGATGGCTCAGTGGCTAGATAGAAAGACAGGCTGGTGGTTAAGGGTTACCTTAAAGAGGCAGGTATTGATTTCCAGGAGACATTTAGTCTTGTGGTCAAACGAACAATGATTAGGGTGGTTCTTGCACTTGTTGTTTCCATGTGATGGTCTCTCAGGCAAGTGGACATCAACAATGTATTTTTAAATGGTGATCTACATGAAGAAATTTACATGGTGCAACCACCAAGTTTTGAGCACCAAGGGAGTAATGGTAAGCAGTTGGTATACAGGTTAAAAAAAGGCTCTGTATGGCCTTAAGTAAGCACCTCGAGCTTGGTTTCATAAGCTAAAAGAGTTTCTTGTTGCTGCTAAATTTGAAGTGTCAAAGGCTGATAATTCTCTATTTTTTCATCATGAGGGGTCCCAGTTGCTTTATGTTCTGGTATATGTGGATGACATTATTGTCACTGGGAATGACTTTAGTCCAATTGATCAGTTTGTTAAGAAGCTCGATGTTCAGCTTCCATTAAAGGACTAAGGAAAGCTGGGTTAATTCTTGGGAACTAAAGTTAATTATCCTTATGATGGTCTTTTCCTCAATCAAAAGAACTACATTCTTGATCTATTTCGAAGGTGTAACATCCCCTAACCCTAAACCGTCGCCGAAACAGGGTTACAAAGCATTACCAGACATATCGGATAACTTATAACTAATTCACAAATAAATAACAGACATAGCATACTTTAATCATTAAGTCAGTTTATTAGACTCTCAAGGCCCAAACTTCGTTTCAAAAGTGGATCGGGTTATTATCATTTCATACCTGTATCAAATGTCATATTAGTTCCATTTCATATTTATAACCAATTTAAACATCATTCTACAACCATAATCACAAAACTCATATCCATAACCTATACATCACCTAGGTACATGCCACATTATCAAAGCAAAGATACATCACTAAAATTTATCTGAGGTCGGGATTGCTCTGGATATTGGACCAGACACTAGCTTTCTACTAACCTACGCATGAAAACAACCGTACGCTGAGTATGGGTATACTCAGTGGTATTGCCATAATTCAAATTTATAACATTAATCAATAAATTATATACATTCAATTTATGCCTACAATTATTCATTAATTATCTCATACTTTAAATCAACTTGATCATTAATATCAATAGGCAAATTTTCACTATCTCAATTTCATTAGATTTTCCACATCTTATTCCAATAGTTCATTTCAATTCATATACAATTCATTCAATTTATCAATATATTCAATATCAATTCTATTGCAATTTGTACTCATTAATATCATATAACAAAAATTTACTCTTAATCAAATCATGAACTTTGGGTTCATGTCTTCAAATCTCATATCTCGATTTCCAATTCACATATCAATTCACAATTTCACTTTCTCATTTCTTTCCATATCTCAATCAATCAAAATTATTCAAATTTTCTCATTTCAATTATTTACCCCTGTTAACAAGACTCGGACCTTGGCGGATACACGGATCCAACCAAACACATCAGTACGGCACATTGTGCCTCAAACGGTACTCAATACCTGATCAATATATGACACATAAGTGCCTGAAACGACACACGAGGTGCCTGATACGGCACACGAGCTACCTGAAATACGACACATAAAGTACCTGATCGGCAGAGCTGATAAATCTCGTACTCTTCCAAAACCTATGGCATGCCAACTATATCCGACTTAGCCCGACTAGTTAATAGGGCTTCCGAATCACATTTCAATTCAATCACTTTCTCATACTTTCAATTCAAATCATTCCAATTTAATCACAATTCAATTCAATACATTTTCCACTTTCCAAACAATATACCATCAAATGCTCATACATATTCATACTTCATTTCAATTTCATTCAATTCACAATTTCTCATGTTCACAATTCAAATCAATTATTCAATCCAATATGCATTTCAATACCACATTAATTCTTTTAATTCAAATCCTATCACTAGTAATTTTCATTCAATTTACATACAATTTAATATCATTTAATTAAATATCAATATTCACCTTATTTTTATTTACTAAACATATTATTCAAAATTCAACAATTGCTATTAATAAATTCAATATCAATACGTATTTATCATTCAATTCAATCGCGATACTTACCTCAATTTACTTATCATGTATATTAATTTAAATTTTAACAATTAATAATTAAATTCGAGTTATGGTAATACTAACCCGGATTTCGTAATTACTCCTCGATAACTTTCTTCTTTCCTTTTTGTGCCGATGCCTCAGGTTCTTTGCTAGCTACGAAAATAATAATAATTACTTACACTATTAATTACAACACTAAATAATAATAATAATAATTGAATTTCTATTCATTTATACCTTAATTCCAATTTAATCCTAATTAGCTCATTTACTTTTCTAATTCAATTCATACTTTATTTCTATTCAACTTCCTTCCATATTCTACTTAACTATCTAATGCTCATAATAAAACCCCAATTTAAAACTTCTTTCAATTTAACCCCTACAACACAAAACTTATAGCCTAGTTTACAATTTAATCCTTTAGTCAATTCTAATCAATAATTCTATCAATTAAACCCCTAATTCAAACATTTGTTGAACATGAACTATACTTAAAAACCAATAAAGTTCCAAAATCTCAACTTAATTTCATCAAAACTTTGTTCTAAAACTTCTAAAACATGTAAATTAGTAAGAAGGGCTTAATTGACTTGTCTTTTAAAGCTTTAAAACCTTAAACCCTAGTTTTTCCTTTTATTTTTCCATTTCTCCTTTCTTTTTCCCACTTTCGAATGGCCTTCTGCTTCTTTCCTCAATTTTGTTTCTAACTTCTCTGTTTCTATTTGTTTTCATTTCTTTCTTTTGTTTAATTAATAATAACAATAAAATAATAAAATAATATTATTTACTTGATAATAAGTAAATATGTAATAATTACTAATTTATGTATTTTATTTTTCACATGTCTTCATATGCACCATACATTTGTCAACTTTTTGGTTTATTTAAAATATAATAATATAATATATAAATATCTTTTACTTAATTAATAAGTATGTATATATATTAATTACAAATGTATACATATATTTATTACATATGTATTTACAGTTACCACACACTTGTCACTTTTTATGGTTTAATTATTAGTTTATTCCTTTCACCTTTCTCTATTCTATAATTAACTTTCACACTTAATTCAATTTAGTCCTAATACTCAACTAACTTTAATTGAATTACAAAAGGATATTTTTATTAGCAAAGATGCCTCTTATCATGCATTGATGGCAAACCTATAGAAAAATATAACTAAGTTAAATAAAACTAATATAACTAAGTAAATAACAAAACCAATTAGCAACAAATTGTCGATCCGCGGCAACGGCACCAAAAACTTGTCGCGTGTGAAATGACATGCAATTTTTGAAAGTATACATGTCAAATCAAGTAATAAAGTGATGAGTGAGTATCGTTCCCACGAGGATCGAATTGAGGCACAACAGTGGTCAAGTTATTATAATAAAATACGATTAATGCTATGATAAAGCTATGGTAAGTGTGCAATGGCAATTAAAAGGAATAATGATGTATGCAATATGTGGAATTAATGAATACTTAGAAATGCTATGACAAAACGAGAGTAGAAATGTAATAGAAATTATGAGAATTACTATGAGAATATTATGTAAATAATCAAGTAAATAACTAAGAATGATATGGTAAAGATACGCTGGCAAAGAATAAAGGATATATGATGTTGATTTGGAAGCTCGAGATTACTAAGAATCTACCCTTACTATCAATAATGCTTGGGCAAAATCATACTCAGTTTACTACTCAGAAGAGTTCTAAAATGGTTTGCTTCTCTCAAGAGTAAAAACCTCAAGTTACCTTGCTAGTGTCCATAGGCCTTAATTTGGTACCTTGCATTATTTTCCTTCTGTATGAACATTGTTTTATGTCTAGAGTCTACTGCAAGTATCAGTCGAGTACTTGCTCATATCAATCAATAGTGACCCAACTAATCCAAGCTTTTCAAAATTAGATTTAGTTTATGGGCATGTCGAATAGTCATCTATGTCTAGGGATTTTGCACGCATATAATTTAGAAATAAAACAATTGAGTGAAACAGTAAAGTGAATCAGATATATGCTTCAACCATTAAAGAAAACAAAAGCGTCATCATGTAATCCCAACCCGATGAGATTTACCTCATAGGTTAGCACATAAAATTCAAAACCAATAACATCCAACACCATTTTCATAATTCAATTCACGAAAGAACAAAGTAAGAAATACGAAAAACTTCGGGAAGACATCTTCTGCGTGTCCAGTTCACACTCTAGTAGCAATAGCTTAGAGGGACTGCCTTTTTCTTCTTCTTCTTCCTATCGCTAGCCTCTATTTTTGCCTAAGGATCTCTTCGTCTTGTTTTGTTCATCTTTTTGGGTTTCCTCCTTTTTCCTTTTATAACCTTTTTCCCCATGGTAAATCCAACAACCCATGTTTATATTCTCCTCTTTTTAAATTATTTTTTCAACAACCTAAGATTATCTTCTTTTTAAATTATTTTTTCTGGGATAAAAACCAACAACCCAGGATTATCTTCTCCTCTTTTTTAGGTAGATTTTTTTGGTACATGTATATTTGGGCTGAAACTGGTATGTGTTGAGTGTTAACTTAGCCTTCCCGGTATTGCCATGACATCCGTGCTGGCAAACTGTCTGCACTTTCCCCCGACAAAACTTCACTCCTTTATTTCCTTGTTCAAAGCCTATTCCTGCCACACTAACACACAAAAAACTCCACCGTATGTGATTAAAAGCACCTAATTCCAACACAGTCCAAGTCCTAATGCAATATTAAAAATGCTAACTAAAATATCCTAAAATGCAACAAAATGTACGTAAGTACAAACAATTAGCTAGGTTTAAAAGCTTGAAATATAACTCTTTTCAAAAGTTATCATTATACTTTTAAACTAGAAAAGTATTTGTTTACAAACCAAGTCATGGTTTTCAATATTTATAACTGATTCTACTACAAAATGAGGTAACCACTCAAGTGTTTTTTTGAAATAAAATAAATTGTTTAAACGAGTATTTTCTTAAAGAAATGGAAAGTGATTTGCCAAAAGTAATGTTATGTTTTGAAATCAATTTCGGGTCTTCAATAAATTAATGTAATTTCTCAAAATTCGATCGTAATGTCTAGGCTAGCTGTGGGGTGTTACATTTGGTGGTATCAAAGCCAGGTTCAAAACTCAGGCTATTTTTTTTGGGTTAAAAGTTTTGCATAGAAATTATTTTAAACAATTTGGTGGTATTATACGTTTAGTACATTTAGGTTTATTTTGTCCGTATTGTACTCTCGTTTATTTACTCATTTAGTGAAAATTCGATACCTTCTTTGCTCGTGGTTTTTATCCTTTTCAGAGTAGTTTTCCACGTAAGTATTTGTGTTCTATCTTCTCTACCTTTTCTTGCTTATTACTTATACTAGTTGATCCCCAACAAATTGGTATCTGAGTTGGATTTAGCTTTTGTAGATCAACTCGTTCGGTGACACAACAAAGAATTTATATATCGAGAAGTTCGATTGGATCAAAAATTTCAATTTTGGTAGTTTCAGATGATTACAGAGGTAGTTGATGTGCCTAAGGACAAGGGTGATGATTCATTGTTCTCCACATATAATCCGACTGAAGGTGGAGTCGTGTCAGATATCAAACATGTGTCTGATTTAGAGAAGAACCTCATTCACTTTTTTCTTTAAGACTTGAGTTGTTCACAGAGCGTTTGAGGCAATGCTGGCCGCAGAGGGGTTACAATCAGGTGAGAGAGTCTCTCCTGTTCGGATATTACTGGCCCTTGTTGCGTTATACAAGTTTGATTTGAAGACTAGGAGTCTTTTAGTTTCCAAGTTCGAGCACAGTTTAGGCTTGTTCGACATTTTAAAAAAATCGAGTTATACCCATAACGAGGCATGGAAAAGGAGGCGTGATAAATAGAGTCAAGGTGGAGATTTGTGGGGTGTGCCTAGTGTTTCCGAATAAACAGATGGAGACATCGTGACAACACGACTCGGGACGTCACCATGAGGAGAAAAAGACATCATGATGTCATGACGTGGTCTCCCATTTGGCAATCGCGTTTTAGACTTCAAGTAAGACTACTTCTCCTAGTTGGACTCTAATTATTTTAAGGATATTTTAGTATGATTAGAAATCTAAACCTATTTAAAGGGATTTTCTTTGAGGGCGACAAGATGTAATCGCATATGAGTTTTGGTGAGAGTTTCATGGTAATTATGGAGATAATTTTATATCCCTTTTGTGAATGTTTTATGAGATTTAGGGTTTTGTTTACCAGTTTCTTCTCTGAGATTTTGAGCTTTGTATTTGGGGTTTTGGGTAATGTATCTTTAGTACATTTATGTTAATTTTCTCCATATTGTAGTCTCATTTTTTTACTCATTTAGCGAAAAGTCGATACCTCATTTGCTCATGGTTTTTCCCTCTTTGAAGATTTTCCACGTAAAATATTTATATCCATTCCTCTTCACTTTTACTACTTAGTTATTAATACGGGCCGATCCTTAATATATACCAAATAATAAATAGAATGAATTTTTTATTTATTTTTATTATTTCTACTAAACACATCAATAAATAATATTTTTTATGTTTCTATAATTCTACACCTTCGAGCTGGAGCATAACTAGAAGGGATACACAGCGAGCATGGGCCCTTTAAGTGAAGTGATATAATTGCAATTTTAGTTCATTTCTATTATAAAGTATTCAATTTAAGCTGTCTTTAAATTTTTCTTTTTACATTTATTCGTTCAAACTTTTAAAATATTATTTTTGGCTCCTCCAACATCGAATTTCCCACTTTCCCTCACATTTGAGCTTCAGTAAATATATAATGAATCATAACATTTTCATTAACATTAGAATAATGTTTTGTCAAGTCAAAACTCACGACTTGATAGATTATTGATCAACAAAAGAAGTTATATTTTTATGTTTTAAAGTGTATTTGATATATTATATTTTAAAATTGTTTATTTAATAAAATAATTTAAAAAATTAATATAGGTTGGACTGGGTCGAGCTTGGACTTAATTATTATATTTTGGATCGAGTTTAAACAAATTTTTAAACTCATATTCAAGCCAACACAAATCCTACCCAACGCATGATCACCTCTACCCTCACCTCTGAGCTTAAGTAAAATATATAAGCAACCATAACATTTTGATTAACATTAGAAATGTTTTGTCAAGTCAAAACTCATGACTTGATAGATTATTGATGAGCAAAAAAAAAATATTTTTATGTTTTGAATTGTATTTCATATATTATATTTTAAAATTGTTTATTTAATAAAATAATCTAAAAAATTTAATATGGGTCATACCAGGCCCTCAGACTTAATTATTATATTTTGGGTCGAGTTTAGACAAATTTTTAAATTCATATTTCAAACCAACCCAAATTCAACTCGACGCATGATGATCTCTACCCTCACCTTTGAGTTAATTAAATATATAATGAAACATAACATTTTCATTAACATTAGAATAATGTTTTGTCTAGTCAAAACTCATGACTTGATAGATTATTGATGAAACAAAAATACTATAATATGTAATTATTTGAATGCGTAATTATGTATGTAATTTGATAATTATCCAATTAAATAGTCTAAGTTGATGAATTAAAAAGAACTACGGCAAGTAATTTCCCAAGCAAAACTAATGCTTATGAAAAACGTGCTTGATTACCGGTCCATTTTCTAACCATAAAAGTTGTCAGCATGTGGTTTGACAATTTTTTATATGAAAGTCGTCATCAATGATGAATAGTTATTAAATCTTTTACGATTAAGATTTTTAATTTATCTCTATAAATATAGAATTTAAAGGAGTATCATGGCACATGCAAAAATGAAATTGTATAATAAATATTTATTATAAAATACGAAGTCGGAATTTAGCATCTTAAATTTAAAATCATATCTAAGATGACATTTATATGAATCTAATCTTTTTAAATTAATCTAACCTTGACGAAGATATCATATGAATATAATTTGGTTAATGTGATCAGCTTGGCTAAGGTAGCATAAGCTTTTAACGTTGCGAATCTAAAGGGTTGGCAGGGGCTCAAAATCCCTAAAATGGAAAATTTTCATTTAAGTTCTTTAAAATTTTTAATAAATTAATCTATATTCTTATGTGTCTGCATTTGTATCTAAATTTGTATTTGCATTTGTATTTGTATCTAAAATTGCATCTGTCTCTGAATCTAAAATTGTATCTATATCTGTATCTGATCTGTTTGTATAGATTGTGTTACACGCTGAGCTTGTAAACTCACCTAGTTTTTTAGACTTATCAGGTAATCAACAAATTTAGGATCGGACGGCGTGTCGGAGTTCGGACTGTTTTCTCGATTAATTAAAATATGGCGGTTTACGTTATTAACTTTTTTGGACTTTTGGACTGTAAATACGTTTTTAGACATTGTTTTTGGTTTTTGTTTTGTTCGTCAATTTTTGGTATTTTTAACGTAAAACTGCAACATCATACGAGTTAACAAATTGAAATTAGTTTTCAACTAAAACTTTGAAAAATTTTCACTACTAAACTAAGAAAGTGATTAAGTGATTTTACTATAAAATAGGAATTTTTCAGTATGAGATTTTCTAAAGAATACACAAAAGGTTTAGCTAAATATTATTATTTTCTGACCATTCATTTTTTGATTCTTCGTTTTCAAAAATAAGATGTGGTACGAGAACAAATGGTTAAAGTTTTAAAATTTATCAATCCCACATTCACACTTGAGTCATAACTTCTAGGTCGGGTGTGGGTGTTACAAGTACATAACTATTACTAAATATTTAATACATATATATTACTATTATTATATTATAGATTATAGTAAAAGATATAGTATTACATAATATTATAATATTTAGTCAATAATGCATATATATAAACTATTAATATATTATATATTATATTATATAATATGATAGTATAAGGACCTAGAGCATATTTCAACTAATAAAATAATCAACGATAATATATAACGATAATTAATATATTACGTATTACTATTACAATATGTGAAATAGTATTACGTAATGTAATCATATATTTTAAAACTATTAATACATATTGTTGCTACCTTAAGTTTCTTGTTTGCTAAGATGCAAAAAATTAATTGAAGTGCTAAATTGCAAAAATTGTGCAAATAAAAACACAAAGAATACCAAGGTTTACTTTCGTAGTTCAATTTCTCTATGCGAAGGCTAGCTCAGTGGGTAATTCTATTATCCTTAATCACAAATGCAACAAGTGACTCACAGTCTATTACTCCCCAAGTATAGAGTTCTCACATTTGTACCTAAAGACTAGAACACTCACCTCAAAATCAGAACTTGGGTAGTAACCTCAAAGCATATATCGTTTGACTTGCTAACAAAGCCTTTAACGAATACCAAGTAACTCTTTGAAAATAATTATTAAATCATTAACAATCAAAGTGCAATGAATCGAAGATATGATCTCTAAATCAACAACTCAATCTTGATCGATTCTTCACATTCTAAGCGTTGAATTGATTCACTCGTATCCAATCTAACCTTCAAAAGCCAAAGATTGGTTTCCAAATATGGACCATAGTACCTTCAATATAACAACACATTAATCGTTAAAATATTTTCTTCATTAAATTGTCAAATCAAGTAAGACAAATAATAAATTGCCTCGGTGGAAGCCTCAATGGGCACTATTGAGTGTCACTCGGCAACAATCATCTCATCTTACCTCAACACTCACACACACACACACAAAACTATTAACGATCCAAAACCAAATTTACCAATCGGTTAGCTTGAATTGGCTCGACTTGGTCCATTAATTCGATTTTAATTGCCAACAATAATAGATGATACATGTTACATAATAATAATATAGTATACAGTGAGGGATCTACTTACATCGACGTTAAACTATACACTTTCATATCTCTTTTACGATTAATATCTACAATGCAACCATTGAATTTATTGATATGATTGTACCTATTCGCATGTAAATTTTTGAACGATTTGATATCTCTATCATATTGAAGATTAAATTTTTTTACATAAAACAAATTGTTAGAAATTTTAATTTGCATCAAATTTGACATGAATGATCTATATAAATGGTTGGATCGTTCGTTAAAATATTAATCCTACAAATAGATAGAAAATGGTGTAAAACTATTTTAGCTTTACACCTTTAAATCTATGTTAGCGATTCCTCCCTATAGTATATAACTATTACTAAAACTATTAATATATATAACTATTATTATGTTATAAATTATAATAAAAGATATAATATTACATAATATTGTAATGTTTTATCATTAATCCATATATAAAAACTATTAATATATTATATATTATATATTATTAGATATGATATGATATGATATGATATGATATAGCATTATATAATATAGTAGGAGGGTAACTTTCAAATTTAAAAGATTATAAGAACTTATAACATACTTCAACCAATATAATAATGAGCAATAATACACAATAATTAATATATTATATATTACTATTATAGTATGTGATATTAATATAATTTAAAACTATTAATACATATATAACAATTAATTGGTCTAAAATTGGAACTAATTTATCAACTGATTTGCTTGGATTAGCTTGATTTGGTCAATTAAGTTGGTTTGAATAGTTAACTACAATAGATTATGTACTATTACATAATATAATAAGGACCCTATGGAGTTTTTGGACTTCATAAATGGGTTAAGTGTTTGAAAAGTGTATTATAAGGTATAATAAGAAATAAAAAATAAAATATATAAATAAATATGACACTTGTCACACTCTCAACTCGCTTGTATTTAAACTCCATATGTGATGTATCAAATAATTAACCATATAATATAAAATACGCTATTATTTTTATTCGAGAGTTTTAATGTATGGTGTTGAGACACAATGTTGACCATTTTAGAGGTGATGCAATTTTTTCCCTTATAAATATTTTGATGTGTTATGAGTATACAATTTGTTAAAGAAGTTAGCTAGTTGTTAAGTAAAGCAATTAATTGTTAGTTGAAGTTGTTACTTCTAGTCGAGTATGTGATTACATTAAATATCCATAATACTACATTTGAAGTAGAATCTCTTTACGATATAATAAAGAATTCTTCTTTTCTTCTCTCTTTCCAACTCTAACTTGGTATCAAGAGCTAGGTTTCTCTCAATATAATAATTGTTTTTCTTCTTTTACGATTTCATGGCTACAGAGGACATTCCAGTTGTTGATACTCTCGTCATTCCTCCAACCTGGAGAGGCAGTTCGTTCTCAAGATAATGGTGGTACAACTTTGCAGACGGTTTGCTATTTTTCAAAACATGACACGATCAAACTCGGTGAAAATAATTTTCTTTTATGGAAGCATCAATTCTATTGATTCTTGAAGGATAGGATCTTGAGGTTATATGTTGGGCATGGTTGTTCTTCCTTCTTAATTTGTACACGGAGCGAGGGCCGATTAATTGAAAATTCAGCTTTTCTTGTCCACATAAAGCATGATAAGTTTCTAGCTTCTTGGTTGTTGTCTATAGTCAAAGATGATGTATTGGTCTATCTCATAAAGGCTAAACTAGCTTTGAAGTTTGGATAACCATTGAAAGAAGGTTTGATGCAAAGTCCAATGTCAAAATCTCGAGCATGTGCCATGCTTTATATTCTTTAAAGAAAACAAATCTTACCATCAAAGAGTATTGCTCAAAGTAAAGGATATGAGTGATCGATTGCGCTAGAAGTATGGTGGTGACTAGGAACAAGTCACATCTCGATTGATGGAATATGAATCTATCCGTGTGATAGCTTCATGACTCTATGTCACTTAACTATCGACTAAGATGCTTCTCGATTGAGAAGTAAGACGATTAGCTCTCTAACAAAAGTCCCTTTACGAGAAAATTTGGCATATCGCTAGAAACAATATGAACACACCGGACCAAAACATACCGAGGACTCCAAAAGCTATTCTCACGAGTTTAGGCATGGAAATAGAGGGTAAGGAAGAGGCTAGTCTCATGGCAAACCTTATGGTAATGGTCGGTGGTCGATCTCGTTCTTAACCATAGTGCCAATTGTATGGAAAAATTGGTCATGTGGTTCAAAAGCTTATTATAGGTTTGATGAAAATTTCTCGGTTTTGATCAAGGCTATTCGATGACAATCAATTATCATCACCTTAATGGGCAAGGTTTTCCTACTCAAGCCCTCCTTTCTCTACCATGTCTCATTGTTATAGCTCAAATCCTTCATCTTCATAGACTCAGTCTCAGTCCACCTAGAACATTCCTCGATATCCTTCTTCAGTCACTAGTGATCGGACATGGCATCCTAACTCGAGTAACTAATCACATTACTCCTAGCATGGCTAATCTATAGCTAACATAGGGTCTATGGGAAATGGTGAGTCTGATCTATAGCTATCATAGGGTCTTTTACTTTATTGACTTGTCCTAGGATTTTCTACTTCAAGAATGTGATTTATGTTCCTACTATGTGTAAGAACTTGTTATCTATAGGTCAATTTACAAGAGAAAATGGTGTTTATTTTGAGTTTTATCCAATTCTTTGCTTTGTGAATGATATCTAGACAAGGAAAACTCTGCTAGTGGGCCACATGTAGGTTTGATAATTCTCGTGCCACTTCCAACTCAACTGCTGATGTTCAAGGATTAGGATCAAAGCTTGTGTGCAATGCTCACAATGTATCTTCTATAGAGTTATGGCATAACACACTTGGCCATCTCTACAATAGCACTCTTATTCATGTTTTGCATGATTGTAACATTTCTTTCAGAAACAACAACTTACCTTATATATGTTCAGCTTGTCAACTAGGCAAAGCTCACAAGTTACCTTTTGGTTCTTCAAAACGATGTATTCATTACCTTTTGAATTAGTCGTATCGATGTTTGAGGACACCACATATGTGATCAAATGATTTCCTATATTATATTTCCTTTGTGGAAATGTATAATAGGTATACTGGTTGTACTTTATCAAGAGTAAGTCCGAGGTTTTCAACTGCTTTTTTCATTTCTAGAAACTTGTTCAGGTTCAATTTGGTTGTTCCATTAAAATACTTCAAAGTGATTGGGGAGAAGAGTATCAATCTATCTCGGCTTGGTATTTAGCATAGGGTCACGTGTCCTCATATATCTAAATAGAATGGAGTCATTGAAAGGAAACATAGAGCAGATTGTTGACATGGGACTCACTCTCTTGTCATAACTTCTAGGTCGGGTGTGGGTGTTACAAGTACATAACTATTACTAAATATTTAATACATATATATTACTATTATTATATTATAGATTATAGTAAAAGATATAGTATTACATAATATTATAATATTTAGTCAATAATGCATATATATAAACTATTAATATATTATATATTATATTATATAATATGATAGTATAAGGACCTAGAGCATATTTCAACTAATAAAATAATCAACGATAATATATAACGATAATTAATATATTACGTATTACTATTACAATATGTGAAATAGTATTACGTAATGTAATCATATATTTTAAAACTATTAATACATATTGTTGCTACCTTAAGTTTCTTGTTTGCTAAGATGCAAAAATTAATTGAAGTGCTAAATTGCAAAATTGTGCAAATAAAAACACAAAGAATACCAAGGTTTACTTTAGTTCAATTTCTCTATCTGAAGGCTAGCTCAAGGGTAATTCTATTATCCTTAATCACAAATGCAACAAGTGACTCACAGTCTATTACTCCCCAAGTATAGAGTTCTCACATTTGTACCTAAAGACTAGAACACTCACCTCAAAATCAGAACTTGGGTAGTAACCTCAAAGCATATATCAGTTTTGACTTGCTAACAAAGCCTTTAACTGAATACCAAGTAACTCTTTGAAAATAATTATTAAATCATTAACAATCAAAGTGCAATGAATCGAAGATATGATCTCTAAATCAACAACTCAATCTTGATCGATTCTTCACATTCTAAGCGTTGAATTGATTCACTCGTATCCAATCTAACCTTCAAAAGCCAAAGATTGGTTTCCAAATATGGACCATAGTACCTTCAATATAACAACACATTAATCGTTAAAATATTTTCTTCATTAAATTGTCAAATCAAGTAAGACAAATAATAAATTGCCTCAGTGGAAGCCTACAGTGGGCACTATTGAGTGTCACTCGGCAACAATCATCTCATCTTACCTCAACACTCACACACACACACACACAAAACTATTAACTGATCCAAAACCAAATTTACCAATCGGTTAGCTTGAATTGGCTCGACTTGGTCCATTAATTCGATTTTAATTGCCAACAATAATAGATGATACACTGTTACATAATAATAATATAGTATACAGTGAGGGATCTACTTACATCGACGTTAAACTATACACTTTCATATCTCTTTGTACGATTAATATCTGTACAATGCAACCATTGAATTTATTGATATGATTGTACCTATTCGCATGTAAATTTTTGAACCGATTTGATATCTCTATCATATTGAAGATTAAATTTTTTTACATAAAACAAATTGTTAGAAATTTTAATTTGCATCAAATTTGACATGAATGATCTATATAAATGGTTGGATCGTTCGTTAAAATATTAATCCTACAAATAGATAGAAAATGGTGTAAAACTATTTTAGCTTTACACCTTTAAATCTATGTTAGCGATTCCTCCTATAGTATATAACTATTACTAAAACTATTAATATATATAACTATTATTATGTTATAAATTATAATAAAAGATATAATATTACATAATATTGTAATGTTTTATCATTAATCCATATATAAAACTATTAATATATTATATATTATATATTATTAGATATGATATGATATGATATGATATGATATAGCATTATATAATATAGTAGGAGGGTAACTTTCAAATTTAAAAGATTATAAGAACTTATAACATACTTCAACCAATATAATAATGAGCAATAATACACAATAATTAATATATTATATATTACTATTATAGTATGTGATATTAATATAATTTAAAACTATTAATACATATATAACAATTAATTGGTCTAAAATTGGAACTAATTTATCAACTGATTTGCTTGGATTAGCTTGATTTGGTCAATTAAGTTGGTTTGAATAGTTAACTACAATAGATTATGTACTATTACATAATATAATAAGGACCCTATGGAGTTTTTGGACTTCATAAATGGGTTAAGTGTTTGAAAAGTGTATTATAAGGTATAATAAGAAATAAAAAATAAAATATATAAATAAATATGACACTTGTCACACTCTCAACTCGCTTGTATTTAAACTCCATATGTGATGTATCAAATAATTAACCATATAATATAAAATACGCTATTATTTTTATTCGAGAGTTTTAATGTATGGTGTTGAGACACAATGTTGACCATTTTAGAGGTGATGCAATTTTTTCCCTTATAAATATTTTGATGTGTTATGAGTATACAATTTGTTAAAGAAGTTAGCTAGTTGTTAAGTAAAGCAATTAATTGTTAGTTGAAGTTGTTACTTCTAGTCTGAGTATGTGATTACATTAAATATCCATAATACTACATTTGAAGTAGAATCTCTTTCTGATATAATAAAGAATTCTTCTTTTCTTCTCTCTTTTCCAACTCTAACTTGGTATCAAGAGCTAGGTTTCTCTCAGTATAATAATTGTTTTTCTTCTTTTCTGATTTCATGGCTACAGAGGACATTCCAGTTGTTGATACTCCTCGTCATTCCTCCAACACTGGAGAGGCAGTTCGTTCTCAAGATAATGGTGGTACAACTTTGCAGACGGTTTGCTATTTTTCAAAACATGACACGATCAAACTCGGTGAAAATAATTTTCTTTTATGGAAGCATCAATTCTATTGATTCTTGAAGGATAGGATCTTGAGGTTATATGTTGGGCATGGTTGTTCTTCCTTCTTAATTTGTACCTGGGAACGAGGGCCAGTTAATTGAAAATTCAGCTTTTCTTGTCCACATAAAGCATGATAAGTTTCTAGCTTCTTGGTTGTTGTCTATAGTCAAAGATGATGTATTGGTCTATCTCATAAAGGCTAAACTAGCTTTGAAGTTTGGATAACCATTGAAAGAAGGTTTGATGCAAAGTCCAATGTCAAAATCTCGAGCATGTGCCATGCTTTATATTCTTTAAAGAAAACAAATCTTACCATCAAAGAGTATTGCTCAAAGTAAAGGATATGAGTGACAGTCTGATTGCAGCTAGAAGTATGGTGACTGACTAGGAACAAGTCAGCATCTCGATTGATGGAATATGAATCTATCCGTGTGATAGCTTCAGTGACTCCTATGTCACTTAACTTACTGACTAAGATGCTTCTCGATTGAGAAGTAAGACAGTTGGCTCTCCTAACAAAAGTCCCTTTACAGGAAAATTTGGCATATCGCTAGAAACAATATGAACACACCAGACCAAAACATACTGAGGACTCCAAAAGCTATTCTCACGAGTTTAGGCATGGAAATAGAGGGTAAGGAAGAGGCTAGTCTCATGGCAAACCTTATGGTAATGGTCGTGGTCGATCTCGTTCTTAACCATAGTGCCAATTGTATGGAAAAATTGGTCATGTGGTTCAAAACTGTTATTATAGGTTTGATGAAAATTTCTCTGGTTTTGATCAAGGCTATTCGATGACAATCAATTATCATCACCTTAATGGGCAAGGTTTTCCTACTCAAGCCCCTCCTTTCTCTACCATGTCTCATTGTTATAGCTCAAATCCTTCATCTTCATAGACTCAGTCTCTGTCCACCTAGAACATTCCTCGATATCCTTCTTCTGTCACTAGTGATCAGACATGGCATCCTAACTCGAGAGTAACTAATCACATTACTCCTAGCATGGCTAATCTATAGCTAACATAGGGTCTATGGGAAATGGTGAGTCTGTATCTATAGCTATCATAGGGTCTTTTACTTTATTGACTTGTCCTAGGATTTTCTACTTCAAGAATGTGATTTATGTTCCTACTATGTGTAAGAACTTGTTATCTATAGGTCAATTTACAAGAGAAAATGGTGTTTATTTTGAGTTTTATCCAATTCTTTGCTTTGTGAATGATATCTAGACAAGGAAAACTCTGCTAGTGGGCCACATGTAGGTTTGATAATTCTCGTGCCACTTCCAACTCAACTGCTGATGTTCAAGGATTAGGATCAAAGCTTGTGTGCAATGCTCACAATGTATCTTCTATAGAGTTATGGCATAACACACTTGGCCATCTCTACAATAGCACTCTTATTCATGTTTTGCATGATTGTAACATTTCTTTCAGAAACAACAACTTACCTTATATATGTTCAGCTTGTCAACTAGGCAAAGCTCACAAGTTACCTTTTGGTTCTTCAAAAACGATGTATTCATTACCTTTTGAATTAGTCGTGTCTGATGTTTGAGGACCTGCACATATGTGATCAAATGATTTCCTATATTATATTTCCTTTGTGGAAATGTATAATAGGTATACCTGGTTGTACTTTATCAAGAGTAAGTCTGAGGTTTTCAACTGCTTTTTTCATTTCTAGAAACTTGTTCAGGTTCAATTTGGTTGTTCCATTAAAATACTTCAAAGTGATTGGGGAGAAGAGTATCAATCTATCTCGGCTTGGTATTTAGCATAGGGTCACGTGTCCTCATATATCTAAATAGAATGGAGTCGCTGAAAGGAAACATAGACAGATTGTTGACATGGGACTCACTCTCTTGGCTAGGTATCTATGCCTCTGGAATTTTGGTCACGGGCCTTTTCTCATGCAGTTCATCTGATCAATAGGTTGCCTACCGCTGTCTTACAAGGAAGTAATGCTTATAAGAAGCTTTACAAAGATAAATCTATTTATTCCCAACTAAAAGTCTTTTGGTGTGCTTATTTCCCTTATTTGAGGCCTTTCAATCAACATAAACTTTAGTTTTGATCCCAACAGTGTGTTTTTCTTGGATTTGGTGCCAATCAAAAAGGCTATAAGTGTTTTGCTTAAGGCAATCGAATTTTTGTTTCTTGGCATATTATGTTTAACGAGTTTAAATTTCTCTTTCAGAATGGCTTCACTTCCCATTCTAAATTTGGTTTTGTTGTACATTTGCACCAACAGTCGCATGTCCTTGTGGTTATACCTCAGTTGTGTACTCGCACCTCTAATTCCTCATTGAAATCAACCAGAGCTTTCCCTTTGGCACCTTCACCTCGAGTTTCTTCTATAGCAAGTTCTCCTTCTAGACCAACAGATGTAGCTAGGTCTCCTCTTGAGGGTCATCATCCAGAACCATCAACAATATTAACAGGTTTGGCTCACCGTTACATATGGTTTTTAATTTATATCACATGTAAACTCGATCGAAGAATGAAATCTTCAAACCTAAGGTGTTCTCGTCAATTCTAACTAAGAATGAGCTAGTGTCCATTGAAGAAGTGTTCAAAAGTACTACTTGAAAGGCAGCTGCATAGACAGAATATGATGCCTTGATAGCCAATCACACTTGGGATCTAATACCCTTACCTGAAGGCCATAGGGCAGTAGGTTGTAAATGGATTTTTAAAGTAAAGAGGAATGATGATGGACCGGGCTAGATAGAATGGCAGGCTAGTGGTTAAGGGTTACCTCAAAGAAGCAGGTATTGATTTTTAGGAGACATTTAGTCAATTGGTCAAACGAATAATGATTAGGGTGGTTTTTGCACTTGTTGTTTCCATGTGATGGTCTCTCAGGCAAGTGGACATCAACAATGAATTTTTAAATGGTGATCTACATGAAGAAATTTACATGGTGCAACCACCCGGCTTTGAGCACTAAGGGAGTAATAGTAAGTAGTTGGTATGCAAGTTAAAAAAGGCTCTGTATGGCCTTAAGTAAGCATCTCGAGCTTGGTTTGACAAGCTAAAGGAGTTTCTTGTTGCTGCTACATTTTAAGTGTCAAAGGCTGATAATTCTCTATTTATTCATCATGAGGGGTCCCAGTTGCTTTATGTTCTGGTATATGCGGATGACATTATTGTCACTGGGAATGACTGTAGTTCAATTGATCAGTTTGTCAAGAAGCTTGATGTTCAGTTTTCATTAAAGGACTTAGGAAAGCTGAGTTACTTCATGGGCATTGAAGTTAATTATACTCAAGATGGTCTTTTCCTCAATCATAAAAAATACATTCTTGATCTATTTCGAAGGGCTTCCATGGACAAATCGAAAGGCTCTCCTACACCTTTACAGAAGCATAGTAGGTGCTCTGCAGTATGTTGTGATCACCAGACAAGACATTGCTTTCTCTGTTAATAAAGTATGTTAGTTTATGCACAAGCCATTAGATATTCACATTAAAGCTGTCAAAAGAATCTAGCATTATTTGAAGGATACCTTGGATCAAGGGTTACGGTTCACTCGAACTTTGAAACTTCTTCTTGAAGGATATTCATATGCAAGTTAGGGATCAGATGTTGATGATTAACGGTCAATTTCAGGATATTGTGTGTTTCTTAGAGGGAATCCAGTTTCTTGGAATTCAAGAAAACAACAAGTGGTCTCAAAGTCTACAGCTGAGGCTGAGTATCAAAGTCATGCTCATGCCAGTGCAGAAATAATTTGGATCCAGTCCTTGTTTTCTGAATTATATGTACCAGTTAAGAGCAAAGCATTGGTATGGTGCGATAGTTCAGCTGCTATTGTAGTAGTAGGGAATCCTATTTTGCATTCTAAGTTCAAGCATGTCAAGTTGGATTTGTACAGGATTATTCATCAAATTCAGAGGTCAGCTTAAAGTTCCCCCTAGCAGTTATGAGGATACTGGAAGGAAAGAAAGTCACCAAGCACGGGGCATGTTATGAGTGTATAGTTAGTTAGAGAAGTTAGCTAGCTGTTAAGTAAAGTAGTTAGTTGTTAGGTGAAGTTGTTGCTTCTAGTATGAGTACGTGATTGTATTAAATACCCATAATACTACATTTGAAGTAGAATTTCTTTATGATATAATAAAGAATTCTTCTTTTCTTCTCTGTTTGCCAACTCTAACATAATGTATTTGAAATTTTCTTCCATTGATAAATATTTTGCCTTCAGAATATATATAAGAAAATAACTCCTAAGAGGGTGTTACTACGGTTAATTTGGTCCTTTATGTAATTAAATAAGTTAATTTAGTCTATGATAGAATAAAAATAATTATATATTTTCTTCTCTTTCACATTTTTTCCGATCCATTTTTTAGATATAAGAAGGCAAAAATTATCATATCAGTAACAACTAATAAAAGAAACAATAACCAATAACCACTGTAACACCCCAAACCCAACCTAGATGTTATGGCCGAATTTGGCGATGTCACATGGAAAGGGATTTGAAGACAAGATTGTCGAGTTTAAAAACCATTACAGTAAGTTAGCTTTTATTTAATTCGAAAAAAGAAACTAGTTGATTTGCTTTCAAACTTGTCTCTTAGAAGAAACTTTCGTAACCAATTAATTTTGGGAAAATCGTTTCTATTTACGAAAAACCTTAGTTTTTAGGGAAAACTCGTGTTTTTTGAAGTTGCATTTTTAAAAAATCCATAAAAAACAGTATAAAGTCCCAAATTTAAAGCCAACCAGTCCATAGTCCAGGAGATACATCAAAAACCCCAAATAAGTAATAAATTCTAGGCATTAATGGAAAACAGTCTAAAATTTATGTGTGGCCACCGTCGAGTCCTCTGCTGCACCGACTCGTCAAGTCTGGGATTACCTATACAGATTAAACAGAGAAAGGGTGAGTTTTTGCAAACTCAGTGTGTAATCCCCAAAGAAAACATGCATATAGCAAATCAACAGAATTCAGTTAGATACAATCTGGGCCCGTGCACATCACAGAATCAGTACGAGCCTTAGCCCATTCAGATACAGTTTCACATATACATTAGGGCCTTGGCCCATATCAGATACAGAATGCTGATACAGTTTCACCATCTCCATCCAACCCTACAAACCATGTGGGGATTAAATCAACTCAACCATCCCTACACACTATGCTGTACCGAAATGCGACACATAATTAAAATGTTGCACCTGAGCTGCCAGATAACAAGCTTAATAGCCTTTCAGACACTTCCTCCAAATATCATCAACCCATTCCGATGCAATGTAACATACAAAATATGTCATGCCATTATGTAATTAATAGTACATACATTTAGGTATCATAAGTCATGCTCGTATAGAGATCAGATAGACATATCACACATATAGGGGTCTCAGTAAAGCTTATCGGCCCTACAGTAGGTTCAGAGTTGACGTGGGCGACCCATGCAACCTTAGCAATCAATTCAGTGAAAATGGGCTCACAAGCCCATGTGGTCTACCCGTATAGCCCACTCGACCCAAATTGGCCTTGGTCGCATGGTCCATTTTTAATGTAACCCGTGCTAGCTAAATATTCATATATGTTTTCACTATTTACTTATATGTTCCTTCGAAGCTGTCTACTTGACTCACTGTTACTAAATTATTTATATCTTGAGCTACAGAATTCCAAATTAAGGTCCGCTTAATGTCTTTGAAACTAGACTCAAATACCTTTCTACTATAATATTTTTAGAATTTTTAGTATAGCCAATAAGTACAGTAAAATCTTCAATCTTACCCCTATTCTGCTATCTGTCAGGTTCAACATTTCTTTGATGAAAATTAATTATCTCTTAGTAAAAATTTGGATGATGTTACAATTTGTTTCTGTTGAAAATAGACTCATTAATAATTTAAACATGTAAATTTTAACCCCTAAATATTTTTCTCCAAATTTTGATCATTTACAAAAGTCAAAATAGGGGAACTCGAATTCATTCTGACTTTGTCTCACAAAACTTATTATATCTTAGGATTTACAATCCATTACTTACATTGTTTCTTCTATGAGAAAGTAGACACAATAAGATTTAATTCAATATTTTTTTCATCATTTAATTCGATTTCTACAATTTATGGTGATTTTCAAATTTAGCCTACTAGTGATGTCCAAACAGCAAGCAATTTCAGCTTTTCGTTGAATCCCTTTTTATTGCGTTTCGGGTACACCCGTGGTTTTGTTTGATTTTAAAACAGTCCCTGAGCACTTCAAAGCCTATAATTGAACAAATAACACTAATCTAATCTCACATAATGTGATCCCAAATCGAACTCATATTGAGGTTTTAACCTATAAGCGACTAAACCTTACCTTCAACCGATGAACCATAATTCCTAGACAAACTAAGACTCCGATTGGTGATTTACGAGCCCTTGAACCCTCCCCTAATTGACATAAACAAAAAAATTAGAAGAAAGTTAACAAACAGAGAAAAATCACTTATCTAAATTATACCGAACGATCGCAGACAAACGTGGAGTGACACGAGGCAGAGTGAGAAAAGAAAAATCGAGAAGATGAAGGGTGAAAGAGAGCAGAAATTCGGTAGCAATGAAGAGAAAAATGGCAAGAGGGTGGAGGGAATTTGGGGAAAGTAAAAAAAAAAGAAAAAAAAGATGAATAGAATATTTGATAACCACTCCAATCCCTTATTTCTCTCTATCAATCTCCCCATTAAATCCACTACTCAGATTTTTAGTCCATCTCAAACTCTCCTAGTCTCACTGGCAAAAATAATGCCCATGCCAAGATTCGAACACAAGACCTCCTTCACACCAACACTCCACTTATCCACCAAACCAGTAGGCCGATTTTGTTAATTATTTTCCAACTTTTACTTAAAAGCCTACTGACCAAAGATAGGGCTTATTCATAAAAATACCAAAATTTGCCCAAGTACTGGCTTGAACTTGAGACCTCCCAAATACACCTAGAACACATAACCATTGAAGCAAGCAGATACTTTGTGTCACACATTCACAACACCCAAAATTAAAATTTTGGGGCATTACAATTCTAACCCTCTAACACCCCAAAAATCCCTTATATTTATTTTTGTATATTTGTGACACAAATATTTGTCAACCTTAATGGTTATGTATTCTGGGAGTGTCTGAGAAGTCTTGGGTTCAAGTCTTAACTTGGGAAATTTTTTTTGTTTTAAATGAATAAAGCCCTATATCTAGACAGCAGGCTTTTAATTAATTGTTTGTAGAAAGATGTCAAAAATGGGCTTACTGTCTGGTGGCTAAGTGGTGGATTGGTGTGCTGAAAGAGGTCAGGAGTTCGAGGCTCTGCGCGAACATATAAGTTAATTTTTTATTGCTTTGCCGTGGAGGTGTTGTAGTTTGACCGAAATTTGAGTGTTTGAAGAGTGTGGGGATGTGTGGCCGATTTTTAGGAGGTTAGTGGGGGGATTTCAGTTGTTAAAGGGTTTGGATAGTGGGTGGTTGGAGAATTTGGAGGGGATGATTAAGGGATGTGGTGAGAGGTTGTGCTGAATGGGTTTTCTTTTTTAAAATTTCGGCATCCTTTCCTCAAATTTTTCCCAAGTTGTTGTCGAGAAATCCTTTCCCCTCTTGGCCGAAATTTATCCTAAGTGCTCATTTTCTCTTCTTCTCTTTTTGTAAATTCAGTTTTTGTTTTGTTTTTTCTCTCAACTCCCTATCGGCCACTCCTAGTTATTTGAACCAATTTCAGTAGTTGTTCTTTTTCTCTTTTCTCTACTGATTGTGTTTCCTCTTATCTACCCCTTTGTTGCTGCCGAAATTCCATTAATTCTTCCTAAGTTTTTAGCATTTATTCCTCCTACCTTGCCGACCATTTGCTTGTCTTTCATCTATTCGTATTGGACGGTGAGCAAGTGTTCACCACTTTACTCTTCCCTTAGCCGAATCTTCTTCCTCCTTTCGCCCTTCTCTTTCTCCTTGTCTTGCTGATTCTTTTCTTCCTCGTACAACTGACTGTGTTCCTACCTTTGTTCTCTAGTGAGCATTCTTTATTTTCTATTAAGTTATTGCTCTTCGTAGTTGGTTTTCTGATCGCGATTGGTAGTAAGAGTAAATAGTATAGAGTTAGCTTTTTGCTTATTAGATCAATGCTTACCTATTTTTGGTTGGTGCTTAGGAACTGATTCGAGGGGTGGAAGATCATTAATTGGAGTTAGGTGGGCAAAACCTCCCTCTTTACCCGTTTGAAGGTAACGTTGTTGCTAGTTAACGCTCGGTCAACCCGTGTGTTTTTGATTGGGTAAGAGTACAAGTGACTAATTAATGATTGTTTGGTCAAATGTAGGTTTCAAAGGCTCGAGATTTTTCCTTCTCAGTAAATAGAAACCAAGTGTGTATCACATCACTGAAAACGCTAGCCGGCAAAAAAGCCAAAAAAGGGACTGACGACGCCACACGAGCGTGGGACTACTCATGTAGTAGGTCGTGTGATCGACGAGGCTGGCCATGTGTGATTCATGGGCCAAGCTAAACTGGGTCGTGTGGGCCACACAAGTCCGTGGGCCCCACACAGGGAAACCACACGAGCGTGTGAGAATATTAGGGCTAGACCGTCTGATCCAGATGGCCAAGGCCATTTTAGGCCATGTGGGCCACATGAGTGTGTTGGCCTACATGGGCATGCAACAGGGCCTGTGGGCCCATTTTCAGTGTTTGACTGTTAAGGTTGCACGGGACGGCCAAGTTTACTGTGAACCTACTATAGGGTTGTAAAGTTACCTAGACCCCTAATTGATTGAAACGATTGAAAGATTGATATATGTCTATATGAGATAGATATGTATGTCTGTATGTTGAGCATGTTATATACACTTTACTGATTATACATGATACCATGACATGACTGTATGATGTATTGCATTGGGTTGGGGATTGATATTGATAGGAGGAAGTGTACTGAAAGGCTTCAAGCCTAACTTACTGGCAGCTCCGCTGCAACTACTGTCTAGTGCTGTATTCGGTACTATTTGGAGTGTAGGGTTGGGTGGGTTGATTATATCCCCACATGGAGTGTAGGGTTGGACAGAAATGGAGTGTAGAGGCTGGTTGGGTAAGATTTTATATTTGCATTACTATCACTGTTATTGTACTGTGATGGGCTAAGGCCCTAATGCTTACTGATACTGGAATAGGCTCAGGCCTAAACTGATATTGATACTGAAAAGGGCTTAGGCCCAAACTGAGATTATTTGTTATTGTCTGTTTACTTGCATGGGGATTACACACTGAATTTACGTAAACTCACCCCTTCTGTTTAATCTGTACAAGTAATTCCCAGACATAGGTAGATCGGTGTGGCAGAGGACTCAACGGTGGCCACACGACTCTTTTTTGCTATTTTATATTTATTTACAGTTTTACGTTTTATTTTGGGGTTTTTTTTGTAATAATGGCCTCTGTGGATTTTTACCTAAAATTTAGGTTTTATACTATTTTTTGTTTATATCTGCTAGAAGTAGGTAAAACTCAAGTTTTCAAAAGAGATTAGTGTTTTATCAAAATACCACGTACACGCAAACTATTTTAAAAGCTTCCGCATAGAATAAACATTTTGAAAATTTTTGATTGATTAATTAACACGACTTTATAATTAATAAGTAATACTTAAAAGTTTCTAAGTGAAAATTGTTTTAAGCAAAGTTACGGTTTTCCAACACAACCTACGGTTTTCAAACACAGTATCATATGACATCACCAGATTCAGCCATAACGTCCAGGCCAGATTTAGAGTGTTACAATCCCCCTAAAGAAAATTTCGTCCTCAAAATTTACCTAATTAAAAACATAAAGACACTGTTGACACATCGCATCCTCAGGCTCCCATGTGGCCTCCTCAGTGCTATGATTACGCCATAGAACCTTTACCAGTGGAATGAATTTCCTTCTCAGAACATTAACGTCGCTATCCAGAATCTAAACCGGCTCTTCCTCAAAGGTCGAATCTGTCCTAACCTCAATCTCTTCAACAAGGACAATATGAGTAGGATCAGAGCGGTAGAGCCTCAACATGTCCTCCAGTATTTGAATCACCCTCTCAGACTAACCATTGGTTTGAGGATGGAATGCAGTACTGAAGTCCAACCTTGAACCAAGAGCCTCATGTAACTTCCTCCAAAACTGAGACGCGAAACGAGGATACCTATCAGAGGTGATCGAAACTAGGACTCCATACAGTCTCAGTATCTCAGAAATATAAAGCTTCGCCAGCTTCTGCAGAGAATAATTTGTACGAACCGGTATGAAGTGGGCAGACTTGGTCAATCGATCCACGATAACCCATATTGAATCCTTCTTAGTGGGTGTTAGAGGCAACCCATTAATAAAATCCATAGTTACGCGCTCCTATTTCCAAAGAGGAATTTTAACCGGTTGCAGCAAACTTGAGTCACTGTTACTAAATTATTTATATCTTGAGTTACAGAATTCCAAATTAAGGTCCGCTTGATGTTTTTGAAACTAGACTCAAATACCTTTCTACGATAATATTTTCAAAATTTTTGGTTCAGCCAATAAGTACAGTAAAATCTTCAATCTTACGCCTATTCTGCTATCTGATAGCTTCGACATTTCTTTGCTAAAAATTAATTATCTCTTAGTACAAAATATTGATGATGTTACCATTTGTTTCTATTGAAAAATAGACTCATTAGTAATTTAAACATTTAAATTTTAGCCCCTAATTATTTTCTCCAATTTTTGATGAATTTCCAAAGTCAGAACAAGGGAACCGGAATTCATTCTGACCTTATCTCACAAAACTTATTATATCTCACGATTTACAATTCCATTACTTACATCGTTTCTTCTATGAGAAACTAAACTCAATAATATTTAATTTCATAATTTGTTCATCCTCTGATTTGATTTCCACAATTTATGGTGATTTTTCAAATTTAGTCTACTACTGTTATCCAAAAAGCAAGCAATTTTGGCTTTTCGCCGAATCCCTTTTTTTTTCCGTTTCTGGTATACACTTTGTTTTGTTTGATGCTAAAACATTCCCCGAGCACTCCAAAGCCTATAATAGAAAAAATAACAGTAATTTAATCTCACATAACGTGATCCCAAATCGAACTCGTATCGAGGTTTTAACCCATAAGCGACTAAACCTTAGCTTCAACTGATGAATAGTAATTCCTACACAAACTAAGACTCCGATTGGTGATTACGAGCCTTTGAACCCTCCCCTAATTGGCATAAACAAAAGACTTCAGAAGAAAGTTAACAAACGGAGACAAATCACTTATCTAAAACTTACCGAACGATCGCAGACAAACATGGAGCGACACGAGGCAGAGTGAGAAAAGAAAAATCAAGAAGATGAAGGGTGAATGAGAGCAGAAATTCGACAGCAATGAACAGAAAAACGACAAGAGGGTGGAGGGATTTTGGGGAAAGTAAAAAAAAAGGGAAAAAAAAGATGAATAGAATATTTGATAACTACCCCAATCCCTTATTTCTCTCCATGAATCTCCCCACTAAATCCACAACTTAAATTTTTAGTCCATCTCAAACTCTCCTCAACGCATGAGCAAAAATAATGCCCACGCCAAGATTTGAGCATAGGACCTCCTTTACATCAACACTCCACTTATCCACCACACCAACAAGCCCATTCTATTAATTATTTGCCAACTTTTACTTAAAAGCCTACTGACCAAAGATAAATTTGCCCAAGTCCTGGCTTGAACTTGGGACCTCCCAAACACACTCAAAACACATAACCGCTAAAGCAAACAGATATTTTGTGTCACACATTCACAATACCCAAAATTAAAATTTTGGGGCGTTAGAATCACACATAATTCTTCACCTATCCAAGAACTCTTTCACAAAGAATTACCAAAAAGCAAACCAAACATAAAAAAATGTTTTCAATATTAATATTTATATATTATAATTTAAATAATATTATGAATATTTTCTACATGTTTTTATTTTATATATTATTAAATTAATTTTTAATTGTAAAATTATTAATTTTTAAATTTTTTTAAATTTTATATTTATCTTTGCTCTATTTTAATTAATGAATGCAATTAAATATTATTATATTTGAAAATATAAATTTAATTTGATAAATATTATTAATATGTGTCTTTTTTAAAACTATATTTTAACCTTAGCAATTTAATATTTATTAATTTTAATATCATAAAATTAAAAGTTAATTCAATTAAGTAAAATATTAAATTATTTAAAATTATCTTTATATCCAACATAAAAAATTATAAATAAAAACACAGAATAACTTGAAAATATTAAAAGTTAAGGAGTAAATGGTAATCTACCGAAATTGTAAATAAATACTTTAAATAAAGTGGCATGTGTAAAAATAAACTATAACGTGAACATAAATATTATAATCTTATATTGCTGGTGTGTGTATATATATATATATAATATGATTAAGATATCTGAAAATCATCGAGGTTAATTACCCACTAATCAGCACTCTCAGTTTTCTAACTATAGCTGAAAAATGTCATAAAACTTTAAATCGAAGCTCACTCATCGTATGTTATATGCTATACACAATTATACACAAACACCCATATTCTTTACTCATTTTATTATAAAATATATTATACAATCAAATACATAAAGATACTCATACTTTTGACACATATTATTTATAATGATACACACAGAAATACCATATTTTCTTGAGGAAGCCCTAAAGATAGAAGCAGCTTGGCTCGCATCACATAAATAACATCAAAGATGCATTTATTTTCACACCATACATAACTTGTTCATTATACATATTAACATAGTTTTAGAGTTTTTAACTCAAATCAATCAAGCAGGGTTGTCGTTTCCTTCATCATTGATCCTCATATGTTGCAGATATGCTTTGCCATTGAGCTTGTGAGAGAAGAAATCTTGAACGTATTGCTCCATTCCAACCCTTTTAAACAATGGAGGATTGTTTGGATTGATCAAGTTAGGCGAAGGTCCAACATCGGCTTCTAATTTAGGGTTGATGAAAAAGGCTACTGACATCCTTTCTTTCTTTGAATTCGGTACCACCTTATGCTCAATGCTACGGTAAACCCCATTGCTATAGATCTCCATTACTTCAACAATTAAATCATTTTTACATGGTAGACCAATGGGGTAGGCAGGTGTCCCTACTACTTATATATTTTAAGAATTTTGTTTATGTATTGAATGTTTAATTTAAAAAATTAAAAATTATGTTTGGCGTAAATTTTTTACAACTTTATATTTCATCACTCAAAAATTTTAGTTAAATTTTATCATAATTTTTTCCTGTAGAAAAATCCATCTAACCCATTCCTCGTACACTTTTCAAAAAATAAAAAAATCCGATTTTATTTAAATTCTATACGTTAATTTGAATTTTTCCATCTCTAATTAACACTAATACAATATTACATATATATAATATTAAAAAATGTTAAATATGTTAAACTATTACAATAATATAAATCCAACATTACTTGTTTTACTTTTACTAAATATATATAATATTATATGAATTTTTAATATTAAACAATTTTATGTATATTTTAATTATTTTAATTAAAATACAAATTTTAGGCATTGAAGTTACCATGCTTATATAATTTTATATATATACAAGCAACCATCACAATTATAATATTTGTAAATTGAAAACATATATTACACTATAAATTTTACATATTATTTTTAATTTAATTTAATATTATATATATATGACATACTACAAAGATTGGACTAGAGAAAATTCAAATAACAAAAGGAATTTTCTTAGTTAAACTTCTAGTTTAGCCTATTTAAACTTTGATGTTTTTTAGTATTAAATTTTTATACAATTAAAATTAGAAAAAAGTAATCCAAGTTTATTTAAATTTGAAAAAATTAAATGGATTGAGTAATAATCTAATATATATAGAAGGATGATACTTAATGCATTTGGAATGAATGATTGTTATACATAGTGCATGACAATAATATAATCTCGTCATTAAATAAAACAAAAAAAATACTTGTAAATAAATATTAAATTTTTATGTAAACATAATTAAAATTAACTATAATTTATTTCCTCTGCTTTGCTTTTGTTTTGCTTATGTTTTCTTATATTTTGCACAAGACTGGTAATATTATATCATATATATAGAGAGAAAATATAATTAGCTACTATAATATGTCTAACTTTGTTAGCTTTTATAATAAATCCCTCAACAATATTCTTGGTTCCTTAAAAAAAAATTTCTTGGCTTCATTCTTGTATATATATAAAATATATAATAGTATAAAACAAAAGAGAGATGAGTTAAAAGAAATATTTAACCTCTAGAATGTCTCCAACATTGACGACGAGAGCATTTGGGAGGATGCTAACGGGGAACCAAACACCATCTTTGCGGATGTGAAGGCCGTCGACACCGTTAAGTTGGAAGAGAATGGTGAGAAAAGTGGAATCAGAGTGAGGAGTAAAGCCCATCACCAACTCCGATTGCGGACACGGAGGATAGTATGTCATTCTAATTGATTGCATCCCATCCTCAAAATATTCTATCATCTCTTTTTCATTAATTTTCAATGCTTTCGCTATTAAACTCAAAAGCTTCGTCCCAAGTTCTTGTAGTTCCAATATGTAAGATTCCATGGTATTTCTTCATGCAACAAAAAAAAATCATCATTAAGAAACGGGAAGTTGATAGTATTGGTTACTTCGTAACTAGTGTCCACTTATATTAACATCAAACTTAAAATCAAATTAAAAGAGAATAAAAAGTTGTGAGAACCTCAAGGATGAAGGGAGCTTTGGGAAGAGATGAGGCTTTCGTCGAAGAATGGGGTTGGTCATCATATAAAGCTTATCGCACCAGTCAAATTTTCCGCCACCTCTCTCCTGTGTTCCGTAACCTTCAAATTCACCTTCCCTTATCTTATACTTCATTTTCTCTTCTAGTGGGAGCTTATAAAATCCTTCAACTTCATGTTTCAATCTCTCTAGTATTGAGCTCTTAATTCCATGGTTCACCAACTGCAAGTGCAAATTAATTCCAGTCAAAACCGTCAAGGTTTTCTTTTCTTTCCTTTTCTTTTTTTTCTCCTCAATTTAAAGTCAACTTTTTCTCTCTTTTTTTCTAATAAAATGAATATATATACATATACACAATTAGTGACATATAAGTTTTTTATTAATAAAATGACATATAAGTCCAAAACTTGAAACATTGTCAACAAAACAAAACTTCAAAATTGTAATATGAAGCAAATTATGATTCCATGCACATCATATGAAAGTTTATAAGCAAAACCTTTCTCTCTCTCCTTCATCTGAAGTTCCAAAGAAATGCCATATATAATTTGCATATCTAAAGCCAACAAGAAAGGGTGAATTGAGAGAAGAATATTAAACCTGAAAGAAACCCCATTCTTTGCAAGTGGAGTGCAACTTTTCGAGTTGAAGATCAAAATCCTCCCCAAAAATTAATTGATTCATGTCAATGATAGGAAGCATTTGGAAGGGAGTGGCAGCGCCAGGGGAAGGATGTTGCTGGTCTAAACGAACATAGTGTTGAGGGATTGTTATTATCGACTCTTTGACAAGCTCTTGAACTGAAAAAGTGCTGTTAAATTTATCTTCTATGCTTGATATTGCTTCCATGTTTGCTAAATTTGATCAATGTGCTTATAATACCAACTCACCATGAGAGTATTTATAGGGAAAATATTTGGCCTAGGATGTTTTTTAGAAAAAATAGAATACTTGTTCTTGAAAAAAAAAAGAGATACAATTACAAACAAATTAATTAATTGGAGAATATTTGATACTTTATTATCATTGGTGTAAAACAAAACAATATTGAAAGGTTTTAAAAAATATAAATAATTTTATTTTAAAGAATAAATATTAATTATAAATTTTAAAATAAATAAATACAAATACATGGAATTAAAAGTTTAAAACTCAAATCTAAAATCCTAAAATTAAACCTGAAATTTAAAACTCTAAACCTAAAAGTCAAAAGAAAAACAAGATAATTATAATTCATGGTTTATTATATTTAAATATAGATAATGGTGTTTCATCATATTATTAAGAGATCTATTCACCAGCCATACATCATATATTTATATTTTGTATTAATCAAGTATATGGAATATCAATGTATATTAAGTTGATAAGTAACTTTGTGCCCCTCAAGCAAGATATTGAAAGAAGAAAACAGTGCTGGTGGTTAGCTATTTTAATCAACATGCACCTTCAATACAACATTTGGATTACTCTTAAAAGAAATTGGATTAAAAAGTATAGGTTGTTTATAATATTAGTATAAAAAGAAAGGATAAATTATATCAATTATCCCTAAATTTTGTTTAAAATTAATTTTCAGCCACTCAATTTTCAAAAGTTCCATTATAATTATTAACATTATTTAATTGTTACATTTTTTTATTTTGTTATTAATTTTGTTTAAAAAGTAACGTTGCACCTTAATTCAAAGGGTTGATAACTAATATATATAATAAAATTTGCAAGAACTGTTAGTTAAAAAAATAGTTTTAATTTGAAGTTTTTGTTAGCTTTATACATATTTAAATATTTTTAAAAATATTATTTTTAATTATATTTATAGATTTTATAATACTTTTTAGTCTAAGATTTTAGTTTTCTTTTAGAATTATTGTTAAGAAAGTTTTAAAATATCAAAATGAATTTTCAGTTATAGCTCAGGACCAAATTAGCTATTAACTCTTTGAATTAAGGTGTAACATTACTTTTTTAACAGAGGTTAACAGTTGAGTGACAAACATGTAACAATTTGATACCGTTAGTGACTATTATGTAACTTTTGAAAGTTAGATGTCTGAAATATAAATTTAAATAAAATTTATATCTCTTACCATACATTCTAGCCTTATTTATGATTTTAGTCACTCTACTATGCTAAAATTTGAGATTTAATCTCTATAATTTAGCATAATTTTATCATCTACTTTTCTAATGTTATTAGTCAGCCCAAATTAATAACACCGAAGTTACTTCGTTAAAGTCCATGAACTTTTTACACAATTATTTAGTCACACAATTAAGATCATGTAAAAATCCGTCAATCATGCTTAACCAATAATAAAATTACATATTAGTTGAATGCTTAAAGTCGTTTTAAAAATATATCCACATCATCACTTCAACGACTAAAACTAACGTTGTGATCAATTTAGGAATAATAATAACATAATAAAATTAAAAAAACTAAATTATATCAAATTAAAATAAAGAAATTAAATTTTAATTTTTTGATAAATAATTAAATTTAAGTTTTAGTATAGTAAGTATACTTTTAATTAATAGCGTAATTATTTGAGGATTAATGACCAATATTTTCAAAATGGAGTAAAGGACCGACAACAGGTATTAAATGTTAAATAGTCATTCAGAATATAAATTTATATTTATATATTTATACCTATATTATATTAAGTATCTTATTTAAGTCAGGATCATAATTTAATCGAATATAAATTTAGTTAGAAATTTATTAAGATATCTTTTATATACAAAATAATTTATATTATAAAAGTACTTTTTTCTTTTTATATTTTATATAAAATCAATAAAAATTTTAAACTTTGTGAGATTTAAATCAAATTTAATTTTACCATTTCAACTAAAACTTTATTTGTGTATTATATAAATTTTTAAAATAATATTTATTATATAAAATTTATCTTATTTCCTAAAAAGTTTAATTAAATTTTTAATTTTTTAATTTTTAAAAGTTTCTAATAAGATATTAACATAAAATTTGTTATTATTAATATATAAATTTACACATCGATAATAAATCAAATACTCTTCTGTAAAACATTACAACTCATTAGAATATTTGAAAGCTGTGATGCGCCGTAGCTAATCTCCTTTTATCATCATTTAAAAGAGTAATTAACAATAATTAAGGATTCTTAGAGCCGATAAAGCTGGTGTAAATTAACGGTTTGGTCGACAACTTTGATTTTTATAGCAAACTATAAAATTCGTCACTCAACTTTCATAAAAAAAATTTAGGTATTAAAAGTAAAAAAGTTACTTAAAAAAAACCTCCTAAAGTTCTTAGAAAATAAAAATAAAGGAAATTAAAAAGATAAATGAGTGACCAAAATGAAAGCTTCTAAAGTTTAACGACTAAAATGAGTGTATGTAATAACAGATTAATGGTGGGTGACTCAAATAATAAAAATATGTAACAAAAGTGACTAAAATAATAAAGCTATGTTACAACAGTGCCCATATTGCGAACTCTTTATTTTCGTACACAAAATGAAATTTTATGAAAGTTGAGTGACCAATTATGTAGTTTACCATTTTATATATAATTTAGTATAGTAGAAAATTTAATTAATTATCGAAATAAGTATCCCTAATTTTTTTAAGAGGGTATTGATCTACCACAATTCATTGTGACAAATTAAGGTTTTCCCGACACTTAACATGCTTGTTTTATAGCGTTTTTATATGTTTTTATTTAGTTTTCGATTTCTATTGTTTTGTGTTTAATTTATTAAAATAAACGTTTTTACGCAATTTTGAGTTATGTAATGACTTAATGTGCCATTATGGGCCTAGAGATGATCTAATGGCTGTATCTAGTGTGTAGGACACTATTTTCGGGCTTAGAAGGCGAAGGATGATTGCAGCGTCACGACACGGGAAAGTGGTGTTGCAACATCAAACTTCAAAGCCAAATACCTAGAAAATGAAGGAAGTGTTGCGACACCGAGTGACGAATAGAAATTTTAATTTAAAGATATTTTAATTTGCACAATGTATCTGAAATTAGATTTTTGGGCTGTTTAGTAACTCTAATTAGGTTTTAGCATCAACTCTATAAATAAGCATGTTAAGTCTTAGCTAAGGAGGCTTAGCCAAGTGAGCCATTTTAGTATGCTAGGGTTTTTAGTTTAGTTTTTATTTGTTTTCAGTTTAGTCATTTTTATAGTTTTGTTATTGTTCTAACTTGGACCTGATTTCTATCCAAGGCTTTAATATATTATTTTTTCGCCATTTCGATGTTGATTCCAATTAGAATCGAGGTGATCTTCGCAATGTTAAAGGAGATTTCGCTTTCGAGCTCAAATCGATATAAAAATAGACTTATTTCTCTACTCCTTACTTTTATTAATTTGTTGTTTTGCATGTTAAATATGAGTTTAGGAATTATTGTATTTACATCCATGAGTAATTAATTTCCTTAAGGAGATTAACGAACAGATGCGTGAATAATTAACAAATGAATGAGGGTTGAAATTTTGGTTACTTGGCTTAAATTATGTGCGAATATACCCTAGGAAGTGACTCCCTTAGGAAGTAATTTAGAATAAATGAGACCGAGAGATAAATTTACCGAGTAGATCATAACTTGTCCCAGTTAAAAAAGTGAAGCCGAGATGTAAGTGTTTATTTGTAACACTCCTTACCTGTATTCAACGTCGGAATAGGGCATGAGACATTACTAGAACACATACACTTGTAAACGTATTTAACCGAGTTATAAAATTTCATCTAAATTAAAACTTTCAAATTTTTTTAACATGCTTTTATAATTCTTCACAATATATCCTTAAAATGTTATATTCATAATAAATAGGGCCTACAAGACCCGATACATACCCATGCAATTCAATGCTGCATTTCCATTTCATTCAGTTCATAATTTCTCATGCTCACAATTCAAATCATATCACTAGCAATTTCCATTTAATTACCATGTATTTCAATTAAAATATAATAATTAATAATAATTATATTTGAATTACAGTAATACAAACTTACTAGGCTAAATTGCAGAAATACCGATAGAGGGGCATTTTGGAAATTTTCCATTTCCCTTGACTTTCCACGCGATCTTGATCTAAATTAATAATTTCATTCAATTTATTAATTTAGACAATAATACTATTCAATTCTTAAAATTTCGTTATTTTTCCATTTTTACAAAATTACCCTAAAAATTTAACTTTTATTCAATTTAGTCCCTGAACCTAAAACATGTAAATTAGCTATTTTTAAAATAAACTCATATTATCAGAATATTCAAATATATTTTCCTCCTCCTCCACTCCATTCCACATCCTTAATATACTTAACACTCTTAGAAATAACATTTTCTAAAGTTTCATTATTCACCCTTAAGTATATTCAAAGTTGTCTATCCAAGTCAGTATCACTAAATTATTTTTTATCTAGAGCTAAAGAACTCCAAATTATGCACTGTTAATTTTTCCTGAAACTAGACTCATATATATTTTTACCATAAAATTTTTAGAATTTTTAGTTTAGCCAATTGGTACAGTTTATTCTTTAAAGATTCCCCTGTTTCACTGTCTGCCGTTTCTGACCTCTCTTCACTAAAATTCAAATATCTCTTAGTACAAAATTTTTATGGTAGTGTCGTTTATTTATATTGAAACCGGAATAATTAAGGAATTTAATCATATAAATTTAAAATTAAAATTATTTTTTATAATTTATAATGATTTATCAAAGTTAGAACAGGGATTCCAAAATCAATCCGACCCTACCTCACTAAAATTCAAATATCTCAAAATATATAACTCTTTTACTTTCTCTGTTTCTTTTATCTAAAAATAAACTCATTAAAATTTCATTTCATATCTTGTTAACTCTCTAATTCAATTTCCACAATTTATGGTGATATTTCAAATTTAACCTCTGCAATTGTCCAAAACTGTTTTAATGCAAGATGTTGATAATCAAATTTATAACACCCTCCTTTCCTTTCTCTACAATATTTTCTATCCATTCCTCTTATTTCCTTCTCTAACATATAAAGAACATATAACCTTATATAATAAATCCCTACATTAACATCAATTCCTACTTTTCAATAATATCAAACTCAAAATATATTGAAATCTTAATGTTCTTACCTTGCTCTATTGATTTCAATCTTTAACTTGATTTTCTCTCTTCTCCAGCCTTTATTTCTTGAATCTAACTTGATATTCTAGCTCCCAATAGTCTCCTTATCAATTTTCTCTCTTGGTGGCTATGGAAATTCTTTTGATTTCTAGATGAAAATGGTGAATTTTTGGTGGAAGGACCAAATTGTAAAGAAAGCAAAACTTTCTTTCTTTCTCTCTTTTTCTCACATTTGTGCATGGAAAAATGGTGGGTTACATGCTTCTCCATCTTCCTTTTCTTATATATATACTAAATAAAATAATAATAAAATAATAAAATATCATTTAAAAATCAAATTAAAATACTAATAAACTAATATTTATTTAATTAATATAAAATATCTCCAACATCATCATTATCTTCTAGATTTCTCTCTCTTCTAATTGACCATTTTGCCCTTTATGATCTTTTAAAATTTTATCCTTGAGTCATCACTTAATTTGGTAAAAATATGATTTAGTCCCTCAAAATTCTTCACCTTTTTCAATTTGGTCCTAATCCATCCATTTTCCTTAATTTCTAGATCATTCCACCCTTAAAATATTTACACCATTGGTCCTTCAACTTTTTCATATTTACACTTTAACCCCTCAATTTTTCAGTATTTACTCTTGGACAACAAAACTTTTCTCACTTTTGCGATTTAATCCTTTCTTGCACTAATATGTCATGATATACTTCCCAATGTTGATATAACTCCAAAATTCCCCCTGTTTGTCGCTTTATTTCCTTATTTTTTTATATCAAAGATAATATTTTACTGTAAAAATTTTTGGGTATTACATTATTGGTCAATTAGTTAATTAGTTAGAGGCGGAGAGGTAATATGTAACCTCCAAAAATTAGGGGTTAGAAGGAATGAGGTTTTGCGTGTAAGTTAGAGACTTCGAGTAGTTTTTATGTTTTTTGAGCTTTATAGAACAATATGAGCATGTGCTCCAGTGGTTAGTTGTCCAGCTTACTTTTGGTCTTGACTTTGAATCCGATGTGTGTAAAAGGGAAATTTGGTTTTAATTAATGTAAATATTATTTTCTTAACATTTTATTGGTTATTTTAATTTGTTTTGAAAATATTAAAAACCCATAAAAGTTTCACATTCTTTCCTCCATCTCCCTTCACGCTCTTCCTCTTTTTCTTTTTGGCTTTTCCCAGATATTTGATTAGATTGTTGACTTCTGTTGCTTCTTCCGTTTCTCTATGCTTCCCTTTTTCTTTGTTTTGGTTCAACAATTTGTTATTGGTCTTCTGTTAGGGGTGGTTGACCTTGTGTGTTTTGCATATTTGGATGTGAATCGGGTAAGTGTTGTATGGTTTAATGGATTCTTGTTGAGTTTTAGGTTAATCGATAATGGATTTGGTTATACTGTTTTGGTTGTGGTTTATAAATTAGCGTATCGGCTTGTTAGATTTCAGAATTGGTGGATTAGAGGCGTATCGATCAGTTCTTGGTGCTTAGGATTTTGTTTTAAGGTGTGTTTTTGAACCCTTGGTAGTTAGGGATTGCATTGTGGTTGCTAAATTCACGATTTTTTGATTGTTTTATGGTGCTTTCGTGACCACACGGGCGGTCCATACAGCTGTGTGGAATTAGGAATTAGGGCTTTTGGCAAATTTTGATGCCACACGCCCGTGTGGTTGATAATTTGGGGATTTAGGGATTTTAGTCAATTTTTACACGAGTGAGTGAGACTTTCATACGATCATGTCTACCCTGCACTTATTTTAGCACAAACGGACAGAGAGTTACACGAGCTGTCCACACGACCATGTTCCTCCTCTCACACGGACGTGTGCTACTTCAGACAGTCATGTGCCTCCTTCACGTGGGCATGTTGACCTCCACACGGCTTAGGCACTTCCACACGGTCGAGGCACACAGCCGTGTGGCCCTGTTTCGCCATTTTTTGTTTTCTACCAGTCTTTGACACATTTGAGTTTCTGTGAGGTCTGACCCTTAGTCGGGCCTTAGTAAGGACTTTGATTAGCTTAGGTTTGTGCGTCTATACGTAATTAGATACCAATTTAATAGTTTGATTAAGTGTTATATGATGTCCTAGTAAATAGTTATAAACATGATTGAATCTGAACGTGATCGATTGAGCTTGTGAGTTTGATTCGTGTGAATGTTTGTAAGTGTTGTGCATTCTACAATCGCCTAGGAATTCTATAATTGATCGACTAAATATGAGCTTCGTGTCTATGGGACTGATAGTGTTTGATGTGCATTTCATTTATGAGTATAAAATTGGGGTTTTTGGTTTTGAAGAGAAGCAAGATTAATCTGATTTGGCAGTTTCAACTGTAACATATTTGTATAGCGGTTTATCACACAGTACGATACATATGTTAGCTCAGCTGCATATTGTCATTTACGTGGCTTAGTTCCACATTTCTGGTGTGTAAGGTTCGATAGGCCTTTCGAGGTCCTATGTGGCGTGCATGGTTGGTTGAGCCCTATAGCTCATTCGTGCCATGTTCGAGGATCGGTGTGGTGTTCGGTTGGTGGGGTGAGTTCTTTTTAATCCGTTTTGCATTCGTACATACATCTGGCTATGTGAACATCTGTTTGTTTGCAAGATATGTTTAAACGACATGATGTGTTTTAACTGCTACGTATGGTTGGGACGTTGGTTCCGTGTTTACATTCTGGTTTTATAATAGATTTGTAAGTATGTTTCGCTATTGAACTACTATCTGAAATTCTGTTTTGTAACTTTGTCGTTTGTTATGTTTCGATCTCACACTGAGCTCATGTAGCTCACTCCTTAGTTTTCCTCTTTCGTGGCTCTCATGTTCTGGAGTTGGACTCGGTGACCGGAGATCTCAGACGGATAATTTTTTATTTGATTAATTAAAGTATTTCGTTTCAAATTTTTAATTTTCAAACTGTTTGAACTGTACGTGGTAAAGGGACTGTGGTATAAGTTTTATTTCTAGAATTTCGTAAAGTTTTGTTTGGATTGAATTTTTAGAAACTGCGGATTTATATTTCGAATGTTTTAACGTAACTAAACTTTTATTTTGAAAGGGTTAGATGATTTAGTTCGAACTTAACTAAATGACTTTGAAAGGAGATGTTAACAATCTGTTTTATGAAACTGTTCTTAGATCATTTTGGTGATCAATGTAACCTCCGGATTTGGTCTAAACTTCTAGGCCGGTTTTGGGCGTTACATAATAACTAATTAATTAATAGCTAATTCGATAAAACCCGAGTTCTGATGTTAATTAGGATTACTGAAGTGAATTGATCTCCTGCTGTTTTATGGAATTATTTTTATTGTTAAATTGGTTGATTTTTAGTTTGAGTAAAGTTTAGGTGAATTTCATTAATTGATTTTAATTTGATTTTTTGTAATATAATTTTAAATTGATACTATTTACACTTATTACTGTAGAGAATTAAGTTAGGTTTAATTCAACCTCACTTGGGTACTATCCTCGGAATGCTTCCCAGAGTGTTTCGTTGTAACACTTTACTATATTACAATTTGACCCGTATACTTGTGGACACTCCTACTTAATTTTATATATTTTTGTTGCAGTATTTCCAGTCCAAACGTTTTCATGTCTGGCGGTAGTCAGGTATTTCAACCTTCATAGTTGTCAAGTTCAATGGATGGTCAAATCAGCACAAAATCCTTGTTTTGTTTGTTTGGAGAAAAGTACTATATAGGACCCTAACATCCATGGCTTCAAATTAAAGCTAGTCAGCTTTTATTTAGGCATTTATTTGCTCGTTGGTCCAACCAACTCATTTAATATAAGAAACTTGACACCTATGGGTGTCAAGGTCTTCTCCTTTAAATATTTCACGTCATTCTCTTCTAATTCCATCGTAAATCCTCTCAAAATCTAAAGCTTTCCATTTTACCAAAACAAAATCATCTTTTACTTATTTTTTGGGGCAAAATAGCCACTTTAAGTTTTCAAGAAGAAAACATAGCTTAGCATGCCATCAATATGGGAAAATTTCTTTCCCAATTATTTAATTTTTTTTTATTTTTAAAATATTTTTAAGATTCTACTAAATTAAATATTAATTTTTGAGATATTTTGGATAGTAAAGAGTTCAAATTATCCATGCTTGACATAATGCAAGCTTCCTAAAGTTAAATGGATAGTAAAGAGTTCAAATTATCCATGCTTGACATAATGCAAGCTTCCTAAAGTTAAATGGATGTATCTAAGGCTTGAAGAGTGTTGGGTTACTTGCGTTATATAAAATAATAATGCTTGAAATGATATCAAAGTTGCTTGTATCCTTGTTGGAAAAATGGGGCAGAAAACACATACATTTCATTTTAAAATGGAAAGAGACTAGAGCATTTGACTATAACATTATAAGATGTCACTTCAATAATCAGCCTTCTAATCAATGATTAGGTGGTAATTAGATATAGTAATGTTTATTCGGAGTAAAAGTGTTATCAATTGTTGAATATTGCGTCATCTATGAAGGAGAAAAATTGGATGGAAACAAATAAAATTTACTTGGTTGAAGTGACTTTTGGTTCCTATCCCTCCAAAACATGTAACTAGGGAGGAGATGGGTTCATATGCTAAAGATTGGATGCTTTGGATGGTAGGAGAAATGTTGTTGCCAAACAAGTCTAGCAACAAGGTTTATTGCATGTATCTTCCTTTATTGGAGTCTATTTTATACAACCAATACATTAATCTAGGGATTAGCAACTCAGGTGTATCTGCATAGGGCACTTTATAGGGCGATTGATATCCACTCATTAAAAAAACTAATTTTTGTGTACTTTTGCAAACATGGTCATACTTATGAATGTTTTAGTTAGCATCTATCCCTTCCTAACCATGGGAGTTCCCTCTTTGTCAAAGGTAACAATATAATCGTAGCTAATATCTTAAAATGTATTGAATGGCCAATATTTATAACTTTCCATTGCATTGAATATTTGAATAGATTCAGGGATTACTTAGATTATACTTGTTAAAGAAAAACTCTTACTTGGATGCGACAAGAAATCGGTTGATGAGCCAGTAATAGTTTTATGTCTATAGAAGGCAGTAATAGTTATGGTTTATGCCTAAAAATGGAAGTGTTAAACTAATTTTATATAAATGCCATGGTCCTTAAGTTGAAACATAAGTTTTTCTTGTCTTCCTTATCTAAGAATAAAAACTAGAGAGAAATAACATATCTAAACTTATAAAAGATATTGATCACTTTAAGAACTTCTTCAATAAATCAAAGTAAGTTCTCTTTCATTTTCTATTTATTTACTAATGATCTAGGTTAAAATTTATAGGATTCATGTTAGAATCCATGAATCAAGTTTATCCATCTAGTGGTATCATGAGCCAAGTTTCGCTTGACCTTTAGATGTGATTTGGATTAATATGATTCAAATTATTTATTTTTGATAGTAAAATACATCTATAATTTCCTTTCCATCATATACTTTATCTATAGTTTTGTTTTTCTTAGTACAATAAAATGTTCCATTTACTAACAAAAGCTTATATTGACAAGAAAATGTTGGTATAAACAGGTTTTATTGACAAAATTTTGAACCCATTGGTATTAGATGAAGCTATCTTGATGAACATTTAAACCATCAAAATATATTGTAATATACTAATGGTTACTTCAAACCCATTTGTATAAGTCATGCATGTGGCAACAAAATATTTGTATCCGTTATAATAGTATTGGACAAAAAACGTTATCCATTTTCTTGAAATATATCAATGGATTTGGTTCACCTTTTTTTTTTTGTTGGTGGTATATTTTTACAAAAAGAAATTAAAATATATTTTAGTTCTAAACTTTGTTTTTCCCATCTATTTTATTTTCCCTCACTTTCCTATTTTTTCAATCTCTTTTACTTTCAAACCTCCATAACCACAAACCCTAGTATCTCGATCACCTGTAATCCTTTGGCTTTCTTAGATCTACACAGTCTTAAAATAATAACCTACTTCAAGAAGAACTGGAAAAACTGCAGCCACGTTAGCCCCGATCATGGGCGTATCATGAAGCACCGCTTGTAATGTCCTTACCTGACCCGACCACCGAGTCTAGATATGAAGAGTCATAATTGACCTAGTTTGATCTAATACTTCAATCAGATAATTCACCAAATAACTTTATTACTTTATTTCAATTGTTTTTTACAATAGGATTCTTAAATCAAACATAATTTGACCAAAATTCTATATTATAAGAAAACTACTTGATTACAATATATCTAACCCCAATGCAAAGCCTCTAAAGGTACCCTTTCCTATGTACATGATACCTTACTAACGATGATCCTTGATCTAACATGGTCTTGCTTGGTCACTCCTCAAGATCCTTAGTCACCCAATGAAAATACAAACATAGGCCAAAATTTTGTAAGTTCAAAAACCCAATGAATTCTACAAACATAGGCCAAAATTTTGTAAGTTCAAAAGAACTTAGTAAGTTACTTTACTGCATTAGTCACAATAGCCCCCATCGTGTAGGGGTAGTAAAATGAAAAGAACTAAATGCGTTTAACTCCCTGATTATTTTGAGACAATTTTTCTCAATTTGGAATGGCAGACTCCGATTCATTTCCTGAGCTTGTATATTGGCAAATAGATTGATAACCAATCTTCCCCTTGTAACACCCCATACCCGGTCTGATTGCTGAACTTGAGCTATGGAACTCCACCTTAGCCACCTAAGTGGCTCTCCATTTAAAACCACCTAACCTCAAACACACCACAAGTTAAAACATAAAATATGCTTAAGTTACTAATGTGCAGCGAAATATCATATAAGTACTTACATTAAAAAATTTAAACAAACTTCTAATCAGGCGATATTCCATGTTTAAGTAAATAGTTTACACATCTTAACATCAAGGTTTGCTCCTAGTGTAGCTTGCACATTCTATGTCTCCGTAGTGTAAGACTCTTTAAATAGGGTAACTTTCGCGAACAACCCCTACATACTTAGATAATGCAAACACGGTTCCTACTATACTACATATCTAGAGTCACTAGGAGTTCATAGATAGTAGTCCGTTAGTCGTTAAGGTTCGTACTTCGTACAGTTCGATAACCCTGTCACTTCACAACAAATTTGGTGAACAATATATAAGTTTGCTAGTTTTGAATATTTCATGCTATTTCTTATGGAAATCACTAAGTTAGAAATTAATTTCTTAAGTATGAACTTGTAAATTAAGAAAACATCAATCAGACTTGGACTATATTCATATATTAAAAATTCTATTTTTTATAAGGTATAATCAATTCACAAATAAAAACATAAAGAAAAACATAAGAAAACATAAAAATAACTAAGTCCTAGGAAAATCGACGAGTCAATAGAAAGATATCTCTAAGCTCAAGCAGAATCCCATATTGCCTTTATGTCCAGAGTTCAATTGTACTACATTTCTAATGTTTATACTTCACCGGATCACTTGCCTCGCCGCTACAACCCATGCGATCTAACTATCTGTAATGTTAGGAGCGAGCACGTGAGCTCTTGTGAACTCAATGAATATATAAGAAAGAATAACCACATAGCACGCACAAAACATAACTTAAACAAAAGCTTTAGAAAGGTCACCGAATTACGAAATGGGTTTTCCATACACATGTAAAGTCTGTAACATCCCATCCGGGGAATCTAAGCATCCACGTATACTATTCAGAGAATGAGATGGATAAGATGAGTTAGAAGTGAATGGAGTTTAAGTTAGTATAAAGATAAGAACCATTATGGGTATGCCTGTAACGCCTAAATGTTAGTGGACACTAATGTTCGAGCACGTAGTAAGTTTGATAAGGAAGGATTCGCCTTAGAAGCCTATGGCTAGCATGCATAGTTTGGGTAAAATTTGTTTTGAGAAATAGGACCCTATGACAAAAAGCTTATGTCAGCAATAGACACTATCCAGTGATGATAGCCTTGAGCCGATTAAGGTATAAGGAAAAGATAGCTAGGAGGTGACCAAATAAGAACTAAGATAGTGAAGAGCCAAAGGAAAATACTTGGTTTGTTCTTGTATTTCATAAGATTTGGATAAGACTACCAAATCATTGATATGACATTTGTTGGTTCCCAAAAAAGTTTAAGGATGGGAAAACTCCTAAGAGCTAAGTAAAAGGATTGAGATTAGGTGAGGTCAAGGTAAGGTGATTCCTGAATGGCTAACTATGAAGTCTATGAGTAGATAAAATGTTATTCGCAATACTAAGACTTTTGACGTATATGTAGGAACGTAGTCGATAGTGAAATCGTGATGCGAGACGCCGTTAGAAAAGGACACAAGTAAAGCAAAAAGTGGACTCAAGTAAATGAGCTTATTGCCAAGAAGGCATGATGTGCCAAAGCGTGAACTATTATGCCATCAGTACACTTTGATAAGATTACTAAGGATAATGGACGAGCTGAGACCCAAATGTGAGTCTTGTATGTGTTTTCGCACATTAGTCATTACAGTTGTTGTACATCTACCTGATGAATCTTAATGATTGATACGTGTGTCGCACATCTAATGGGAGAAGGAAAATATCTAGTTGACCGGGTAATTGAAGAGGATTGTTCCCTTCCTTTCCTAAGAAGTATTCTCTACTTATATAAGGATGATCTGAGGGAAAAAATCCTCTCATCCTTTAGGATGAGTTGGGAATGAAAGAATCAACTTTGAGATGCCTTTTTAATGAAAGTTTCCTGAGCTTTGTTGCATGTAAAATAACTAATGCAATTGTACAAGTGTACATGTCGTTCAAGTAATAAAGTGATAAGTAAGTATAATCTCCACAGGGATCGAAAATTGATAATAAATTGAGTATTTTATTATAATTCGGTTAATTATACCAAAATATCAGGAAATAGTCTCAGAGTGAATAAGAAACTAGAATAATGAATTACTGAAATTAAATGATAAAGAACAAAGAATTGATATGGCAAATAAAATGATGTGGCAATTCATAGAGAATATCAAGAGTATTTTTGTTGTTGAATGAATAGTGTTCAAATTATTTAGGAGAAATGTTCATATCAAGATAATGCCATGGCACAATATTGTCTAATCTACTACGAGAGATTCACAACTGTGACCTGTCTCTTTCGATAGCTAGATCTTAAGTTAAAAATCTATGTTCATGTACGTCTACAGAACTTGAGATTGATAATTGCAATGAACGTCTTCTTTGTACGACTTGCAACATTGATGTCTAAAGTGCAACGAATATTCTGTCGAATATTCGCTTGCATCAAATGATTTAAGATCTAGTATTCTTAACCTTTTTAGAATTAAAAACACCTAAGAACACAACATACATTCAACTATGTCTAGAGCTTGCATGCATGTATTTAAAATAAGCATGAATTGAGTGTAACAGTGATATCGACAATCTCAAATCCTAAAAATTAAAGATGATAAAACATTCACCCCAACAACTCCAACCATAAAATATTTAGTTAATGGGTGGAAAAGTAAACACCGAAATAGAATCATTCATCAACATTTTTAAATTAATTTTGAATCACAAAAAAATCAATCTAGAAAATAAAGGCAGAATTGTAGGAAGTTAATTTCACAATGTAGCTCTTATTAGTTCTTCAAATTGCTCATGAATCCAGGGTAGATTTCTCTTCCCCTTCATCACATCTATATTCTGCTCTCTTCTAAGCTACTACCATTTCTTTCATTGGAATTCTCCAATGGAGTTCTTCTTTGCGCAGAGAGAGAATTATTGTTACTAGTCTCTTTCTCACGCTCATCTTTCCTTCTTCTCTCTCCTTCTTTTATTTGCTAGATTCGTCCCATCTTAGCACACACTTTTCATTCCTCTTTTTAGGTTGGTTTCTCTAGTACATGCATAATTGGCTGGGAGTGACGTGGATAGAGTGTTGAGTCATCTTCCTAGAATTGCCAAGGAAATTGTGTTGACAATCAATCTCACCATTTGCCACAACAATATTACACTTTCCTTATTTTTATTCTTCATCTTCTTCCTAAACTTGTGTTCACACAAAACCACACCTTTCCTTCCAAAGTGATAAGAGTAACAAATAATGACCAGTGAAGCGCAACCCAAGCTATGTTACACAATGTTCTAAAAACATCCTAAAAATGAAAATTTATTCACTTAATTATAGAAAATTAATTTCATTTTGAGGCCTTAAATATAACTCTTTTCAAGAGTTATCAACCATGCATGATAAGCTGTCAGTGAGTAGATCTGTTTAGCTTGATAGAGCAAGCTTGGTAGAGCTTTGCTATGAGCGTTATTGTTGGAAATAAAAGGAAAAATGAGTTAGGTGAACAAACCTTGATGATTTTTCTATGGTTTAATGTTTAGGGGCTACTGATCTACTCGATGAAAGCCCTTGTTTGATGTTTGAAGTTGCCAAAAGTGAATAGTGCAAAGCTGTTAAGGTGAGGACTAAGTGAGGATATCTGAAGGTCTTGTGAGTACCTCACGAATCTCTAACTAATCTCATGTATCCATGCATATTTTTATGTTTATATGTTGATCTCATTGTTAATGATTATTTTGTGAAATGAGAAAGGATGCGCTATGCATGTGTGATATGCTGATTTTGTGAAAATGTGTATCTGATAAGTTTGCATGTGTGGCTTAATGCCTAAAGAATAATACGCCTCAAGAAAGAAGAAGAAATGTGTGCACGATGAATTGTAAAGTAGGTGTGAGCTTGATAATGTGTTTTTGACCTCTATAAGTAAGTATGTACATGCATAAATATTCCTGAAAGCATGAGTAAATTTCTTCATGAGGAGTTTGTGCATAAGATACATGAGTTTCATAAGCCTGCATATCAAGTCTGCTTGCATGTGAGTCCGTAGAGACAGTAAACACAAATTCTAGCCATGGAAAATGAAGACCATATAATGTAAAGCCCAGCTATTTACTATGGAATCATATGGGGGAATGAAGACCACGTAGTGAAAGGCTTAGTCTGGGACTATGCCATCATGTGAGAAAAAGGTAAAGGACGGTTAGGTGAGTACCAGTCGATGAGGGGCAATCCTCAAGACATTGAGTTTAGGCAAATCTCTCTCGTTGAAAAAGCTATTTACCTAAAAGTGGAAGCCTTTTATGGCTATTCTCTCTAATGTGGAAGCCTTTGTGACTCTTCTCTGTTGTACATGAGCCTTTATAGCGAAATTTGTTATATATGAGCCTTTGGGTGGAATATGTTAAAGTGGAGCCTTTGTGGTTGATCCTGTTATATGAGAGCCTTTGTGGTTGATTCCATTGAATGCTCATTCGTGGCAAAGTCTAATGTTATATGGATGCTTTTGTGGTCATATTATGCATGCATTTAGACACCCTTATGTCTATATATTTGTATAGATGCATTTGTGGCTATCTAAGTTAAGTGGGGCCTTCGTGGCCATCTGTTGATCAAGCAAGTGTTTGAAGCTTCTAGAGTCAAAGGAAGACATCTGAAGTGAAAAACACGCCTTGGTGGCACAAAATGACTTCAGGACAACGATTCAATGGTAATGTCAAATTGGAAAACTCTGAATGAAAGTGCAACTAACAAGCTTGTAGTAATGAAAGATTGGCGAGGAACGTTTTATGTTGAAAGCGGAAGAAGTCTACCTTGTCCACCAGAATAAAAGGTGAATTAGGAAGTATGTCATGAGTTCAAGCTCACATGTAAGTGGAACAATTGTGGCTAAGGTAAGAACGATTACGGGTTATGAGATAAATGAGGTAAGAAAGGTTTAATATGTGAAATTTTGATTCTAGTTTGTATCTATTTGGTTCTGTAAAATGAAGTGTGATGTTTTTATTTTATGTAATGACAAATGAATGAATACTAATACCTCACTAATTTCTTGTGAACTTATTACTGATCCCTCTGATTGTGGGATATGTTTGAAGGATGGGAGACAAGAGACGAAGCCAAAGCTACACCAGAAGAGAGGCGACTTGTGTTGATACGCATACAAAGATGATAAAGATTGTCGTGGGGTTACGGTCCATTCAAAAGGAAAGCCAAAAGAAAAGTATATGAACAGTCATAAAGATATGATAACGTTTACATTCATATGAAGGGTTATACGACGTAGTTAATGTCTACACATAAATTATAGAAATCTGTATATGTACAAAGTAAATTCAAATGATATTGATGGTATTCGTAGTTATTCTAAATGTAAAAGTACAATGTATGTAAATACAATTGTAATAGGATTACACGAGGTCTTTCAAAGTAAATGAAATAATAAAATTTATTTAAGTCAGTACCGATCTTGTATATAGGTGGATAAAGGAGTCTAAGTTCGTCAGGTTTTAAGGAAGTAACACCAAACACTAGGATCCAATCGATCGGGTTAGGTGGAGGGCGTTACAAAGTCGGGTTCACAAATACTTATTGTCTATTAGTTCTAAAATTGCTAAACATAATGTTTCGAAAGACACAATATTATTCACATGTTCTTTCTTGTTGGATAAGTGGATCTTCTTATAAATCCTCACTTGACTCAAAGATTCTTAACATGTCCCAAAGTGTAGCATAAAGCTAAGCAATCTCCAAACACACTAACATATCCCATTGAATAAAGCTTAGCTCAACATTCCCTTATCTCTCCAACTTGTCCCAAGGCCTCTCACCCAAAATGCAAAACACAAAGGTGAGTACTCACAATACTATGACATGCCATTATATCCAACATTTTAAAAATATTATAGTTTCAAAAAATTTACTAAAACATAGAGCTCATAGGTCATTAGGAGCTCATAAAACATTATTCATAATTCTCTCGCACTATAGAGCTCGCATATCACTGTTCATAAAAACACATATATAATCACAATCACAAAATATGATTATAGAGAAGACTTACTCTTGGAACTTAGGATAAAACCTTAAGCTTCTGATTAAAACTATGGTTCGCACATACATGTGGTGATCTCTGAACACTCACCAGTTTGCTGAAAGTTTCAAACAAGCTTTGCTTTTCCCTTGTCTTTGCTTGTAGACGGTTCTATCAGGTTTCACAATTTCACAACCAAACAAAAGTCACTAATAGATAAAAGCACATTAAAACTCATACATAAACAAAAGTAGACCTTGGCTCATATATGCTAGTTTTTGGAGAACCTAGTTTCCTTTTTGTCTAACCTTCATACTTACTTCTCAACATCAATACAATAGTGAAACATTGTTATAGCCCATTTTCAGTGGTATCGGAAATAATGGTTTTGAAACAACAAATCCAACTATTGAGTTCAAATTTTTATTATTTTATTTATATTGGTAAAATATAAGTATAATGAATTTTGATTTGGTTAAAATTTGCTAATTGAGAAAATTGTAAAGTATAAGTGGTTGGTTCCGAAAGTCAAGTGGTTTTAGAAATGAAGTGCTATTAGGGTCATATTAAAAATTGGTTAAGTAATTTTAACGTTTAGATATTTAATTAAGTAAAAAGGACGAAATCGTAAAAGCTGTAAAATCTAATCGCTATTAGTTTGATTGTGTTAAATTGATATAAATTTAAGGTTGGATGGTATTAAATTGAAATTATGCCATAGCTATAGGTAGTGGACAATATTGGTATTTATTAATATGAAATTTTTAAAGATTTTTAAAGGGTAAAATGGTAATTTGATAATTAAATAAAATTTAAGTTAAAAAAAGTCAAATAGAATTATCATCTTCCTCATTTTGGACTTAGTAAATGAAACGACCATTTGAGGGTAGAATATATTCAGCCAATCTTGATTCTTTATGCATGGTGAGTGATTTTTATCCTTTTTTTAATGATTTTTATGTTTTTCAGCTTGTATAAGCTTGGTCTAGCTAGCCCCGTGTCAATTTGTGAAACTATTAAAAGTTTAGGGACTTTACATGAATAATTTTAAGGTTTTTTTATTTGAATTGATAGATTATTAAATTTGGTAGTTAAATAAATGTATTTTTGTTAAGTAATTTTTGATGATTTTAAGGTTTAGGGACTTATTTATGAACATGGTAAAATTCAAGGAAAATATTGTGAATTTATGATAAATATGGGCTTTCTTGAGACTAGGTAAAAGTCGACTAACATGAATTTTAGCTAAAAATTGTAAATTGATAATGGAAGGGTTTAATTGCATAAAAATACTTGTTAGAATTTTAGAAATGTATTAATTGGGTTGAATTGTTATTTAGATCAAGAAACGAGCCAAACGGATCAAAACCGTGGAAAAGCTAATGTTGGATTAGTAGTCGGCTTCATTTTTAAAACTATATTTGTCGAGGTAAGTTTGTATAAGAATTAAAATCATTATTTTCTATTTTGGATGGATGTAAATAAATATTTATACTATGTTTAAATTAAATTGATAAAAGTGTGATAAAATATTATTATGGATCAACTAGAGAAATTAATCAAATTAAAAGATATCTTTGAATATGTGCATTGTATATAAGTATAATGTAATGGTGTGTTAGACTGAAACCAAAGGATATGAATAAGGAAATGTCCCATTTGAACCTTGGGAATTTGTAAGATACAAATGACATGTCATTAGGGATTATACGATTTTGGGTGCTGGTCCTAGATGTTCTACTAGTGGCGGTGGTCTTGCATTTGTTGCATATTCTCTATAACTCGTATGAGCAACATCATGTAGTTTACATCCCGACCCACAACTCATGTGAGCAAAACCATTTCACAGCTCATGTGAGCATTATTGAAAAGGACACAGTTACATGAAAAGGCACACTTTGTGTGAGCACGATTCTCGAGTATCCGATGTTATTCTATTTGGTTCAACAGGCAATTAAGGGTTTAAATTAAAAGGTACGTATATAAATGAACTATGTTATTGAGAATACGACATAGAAAATGTAATGCAAGTATTTGGAGTGAAAAGGTAACATTTGAGTTATGTGAATAAATGATTTATATAGTAAAATTCTTTCTTGGATATGAACGGGTAAATAAAGCTTTAGAGAGTATATCATTATATGAAATGGTCTATGATCTTCATTAAGGATATTGAGTATATGATAAGTATAGTTGAAAGAAAATGAAGATGTATGGTAGTCATATGATAGATGAATAGTGATATTGAAATGCTTGATAAGTTATATGCCTTGATTGGGTGGGATTTATATGTTCATTGCTTCACCTACTAAACTTATCAGGTGTGGTGTATAGGAAAAGGAAATTTGGTCTATGACTAAATGGAATTACTAAGAGGTATGAATTGAGAATGAAGTAACTAAATGATGTATAAGTGATGTATGTTTTGGTCATAGACTTATGGTGTTGAAATTGATCTGTTTTAGGTGAATGAGTCATAGTGTCTAATGAAGGCATATTGGTTAGGTTTATATTGAATTATTTTTGACATGTTTTAGGTGACTTTGAATATGATTTATGCATGTGAAAGTAGCTATAAATGGTATGGCTTAATGGGTAAGAAATGGCTTATTTTAAGGGTTGTTAACGGAGCACACGGCTTGGGACACGAGTTGTCACATAGCCGTGTGCCACACACAGTCAACCCATACTACCATGTGTCAATTAAATTTTAGGTGTAGAATGAACCACATGGACTTAGAGAGTTACACGGCTTGCATAGCATAGTTGTGTGATCCTATTTTGAATACCCACATAGGCAAACACATGGGTTGGGACACGGCATGTGTCCTAACTTTAAATGTCAACACGATCTGGGCTATGTCACACGGCCTGGCCATACGGCCGTGTGAACCCTATTTCCAGATTTTTCAAAATTTTCCAAACTATTTTTATTTGTTTCGAATTGACCCCGATTATTCCCAAATTGTTTTTAGGTCCTCGAAGGCTTAATTTAAGGCCCAAATATGTATATTTTCTATGATTGATGATCTGTTGTGTAACACACCAAACTTGGCCTAGGAGTTATGGCCGAATCTGGCGGTGTCACATTGAGGTGTCTAGCGTAAAGCTTGTTGTCTTTGAAATATTTAAAATCAATTAATCATTTTGTTATTAAACAGTGATTCCAAAACGGGTTGTTCATTTCCAAGCGTGCATCATTAAAAGCTAATCACTTTTGAAACATTCTAAATTTTCCAAAATCTCATTTATTGCGGAAGTTTTTTTTGGAAATGTTGCGGAAACGTGGTGTCTTTGAAAACTGTTACCTTTTAAAAACCCGTCTTTTTCTACAGCTAGCAGTTTATATCAAACTAAATAAAAAAAACTCCAATTTAAAGTTTATAACTTTAAAGAGGCCTTTTTACATAAAAATACTCAAATTCAGTTACTTATAAATCAAAGGCTAAAAATGAAAGCTGATACGGTTATGTGGCCATCATCGAGTCCCTCGCAGCACTGACCCGCCTACAACTGGGGATTACCTGTACAGTTAAACAGAGGGTTGAGTTTACGAAAACTCAGTGTGTAATCCCTTAACAAGCAAATAGTTAATTAAACAGTAGATAAATGCAGTTTGGGCCTCAGCCTGTTATAGTAACGATCCAGTTCAGTGTGGGCCTACGCCCTTTCCTGTAACAATAAACGATTGGGCTTGAGCCCATCACAATGCCAGTAATCAGTAGGGCCTCTATCCAATTCCAGTAATACTATTAGTGGGACCTTGGCCCATAACAGTAACAGATATCAGTCATGCAGTAAACAGTATGTATTATCATTAATAATGCAGTAACAGTACAAAATCATTAACCAGTGCAGATATGCAGTTAGAAATGCTACCCAATCTAGCCTCTACACACCCCTTTGTCCTGCCAAACACACCATGTGGGGATAAAATCGACCCACCCAGCCAGAAACACCAAGATTAGCACCGGTTGCGGCTCTAAACAGTATTGCTGCAAAGCTACCAGTAAAATAAACAACATATAGCCATTAGTAGGTCCACAGTCGTCCTGGGCGACCCATGCAACCTTATCAGTACGCTACACGTCCTCCAAATATAATAACCCATCCCTATGCAATATATCATGACATAATATCATACGTGTATGCAGAATGTCATGCTCAATCATAGTCATACATATCATAGAGCAAATCAGTCATACAAAACATAAGGCCATAACAGTCATTTCATCTCCTAGGGGTATAACAGTCATTTTACCCTATGGGGTATTTCAATCATTTTACCTACGGGGTATTTTGGTCATTTTACCCCATGGGGGTATTTCAGTCATTTTACCCTATGGGGGTATTTCGGTCATTTTACCCTATGGGGTATTTTGATCATTTTACCCTATAGGGGTATTTCGGTTATTTTACCCTATTTTAGGGTATCAGTCTCGATACCACCTCTCGAAAGGTCCCCAGTCGCCTCAAGCGACTCAGGTAACCTAAATGGTCATAACAGTGTACATGGGCCCAAGGCCCATTACTCGGCCCAAGTGGGCCCACACGCTCGTACAGCTTGTTCAACCCAGATTTCGCCACGATTATGAGATCTACATAGCCCAGTGCAGTATTTGCCACAAATCGTAGATTTCATCCTGGTGGGGCTTATGAGCCCATTGAGCCCACACGGCCCATTTTGGCCCAATGTGGCCCATTATGGCCTAAGCCAATGAAATTGCTCATAGAGGCCTACACAGTCTATTGCCCATGATTCGTGGGTTTGGCTTACCGCACGAGCGATCGCACGCTCGTGTGGTCTCAAACGTCGTATTTTCGGCATTTCGGCTTTTGCCTTTTATAGTTACAGTGGGGTGTTTATACACCTGATGTAATTTTCAGATTCCCTTCATTCTGAACACTCTTATTCCAAAAATCAATGATCATCGCACCCTTGGTTCCCAAGAAATTTTCCAATCAACCTTGACCACCACCTACACAAAAGTTATCATCTTTATATTAAACTCATACTTGACAAACCATCTCAATTGCACCCCACTTACCACTCAATACTGTTTCCCAAAAAGTAACAGATGAATCCTTATTATGCCATAACCACTTACTAAAACCGATAAAATAGATTGCAGATTAGAGAGCAGCATACAAAGAACCGAGAATCGGGATTAATCTATCAGTATTCGGCCAATGGAAAGCACTAGAGGGAGAGGAAGAAAAAATCGTGCACTCCCAATTGATCCACGAACCCTTGCTAAGAGGTTTCAGACTTAACTCTTGATACTCCGCTCTGAGATCACACTAACAGTGATTTCGAGTACCACTTTACAACATTTCTAGAAACCTAGAAATGGAGAAGATCTATAGCCCAAAAAGACATCCTTTTTCTTTCTATAGCCCTTTGGGAAATTCATATATGGTATAGCACCAAAATATATGTATGCACGAGAAAACACCCTCCCCCCGCCGAGAGCTATTCGGCAGAGCTTAAAAAGAGAAGAAGGGAGAATCGACTAGGAAAGAAAACCAAAAAGAAAAATGGTGAGGGAGGAGAGAAGCTGCATTTGGCCAAGGTTGAAAGAAAAGGAATGAAACCCGAATTCTGACTCTCACTAAATCGACAACAACCCCAAATCCCAAAAATCCCTCATCCAATTCATCTACAAACTCTCCATCCACTTCCTATCCCTTAATTTTCTACTATTATCTCTCCACAGTAACAACCTCCCTAAATCCTAATATTCTCTCCTCAAATCTCTCCAAATATCCCTCCTCAATTCTCTCTATGACCAGTTCAAACTCCATTTAGCAATATTTCAATCCAACTCTATCACCCACACGATTAGGCAGCAAAATAAATACTCCCTTTTTGATGCACCACCACTCAAACCTTAGACCCCAAGTACACTCCACACACCCCTTACCACTAGACCAACAACTCCTTTGTATCATATTTAAACAATAATAAATTAAGAACCTACTATCTAGATCCAATGATTTTATTCACTTAAAATAAAAATTTTGCATAAGCCAAGGCTTGAACCCTTGACTTCTTAGACACTTTCAAACACTCCTAAATCACTTAACCACTAAAACAGACATTCATTTATGTCACTTCCTTGCACAACTAAATATTTATGTGCAGTCTCCTAACTATTCCCTTGTTCAAGACCTATTTTTTCTAGGCCCAAAATTCGGGGTGTTACATGTTGTAATTTGATGTTGTAGATTGAACTAATTCTTACACTTTAGGAGCTTGAAAGCAAGCATTTCGAGTAGGTTTTAATTATGTTTTTGTGAATTCTTGTTAAGTTAATAAAATGTGCAAATTGAGTCTTTTATTAACCTTATGAGCTGAATGAGGCCTATGGGTGAGCTAATGCACTTTGTGAGTGTGCAGGAAACCATTAAAAGATGTACTAATGGATATTGGCCGCTATGTTGCAACACAAATGACTTGATGTTGCAAAATAGGGAGCATAATAGAGAAAGTTCAAGACTGCCTTTGATGTGGTGACATAGACTGGGGGTGTCGCAACATACCCTTGAAGATAGATGAAGAGGAGTATATTAATTGCTATGTCGCAAAACAAGTTCTAGTGTGTCTCGACATTGACTCTGTGATAGAAATTAAAACACAAAGTAGGGGTATTTTGGTCCACAATTAAACTGAAAGCTCGAGAACGTTAACTAACCTAGGGTTAAGGATGACGACCACCTAAAGGCTATAAATAGGCTCATTTGTCACTTGTTATGGACACCATTCCTTTAACCTAAATTCTCTTTGTCAATTTAATTTAGTTTTTCTTTCGTTCTTAGGTTTTAGATTTCTTTCATTTGTTCTTGTTAATCTCAAGAGATCTGAATTGTGGAAGCATTCAAAATTTGTGGATTCACAATTAATCTCAATACAATCAGACTCTTTCATTTAATTTATCTTGTTGATCTAATTAGTATGATTTCTCTTTATATCGATTTCATATTGTCTATGAAATCCATGAATAACTAATCCTTCTATGGGTGATTAGAGAATAGAGGTATGACTTATTAACTATTTTATAGGGTTACTCAAGGAATTAACTGTTTGGGAAAAAAAGAACATGAAACAAGCCCTAGGCCTGACAACCCTAGGAAGTCATCAAGGTGGGAATTAACCCAAAATAGGTATTGCCCATTCGTGAATACCTTCACACCAAGTCAGCTTGGACTGTGAGGTTGGAAGATAAGTAGTTCTTGTTGACTCATTATGTTAGTGGAAGATTGGAAGATCTTACTAGGGTAGCGACTAGTTGATTGACGAGGAATCGAAACGATAGTTGATGGAGATTACCGAAGTGAGCTAATCACCCATAATCAAGATTTAATTTATTCTCCTTTTCTATCTCTTGAAGTATATTTCTTTTATGTTATTTTTCTTTATTATTATAAAAACCCTAAAAACCCTTTATTTATGTTCATTCGTAATATAGTTTACTTAAAGTACTAATTATATCTATTGGTGTTTAGGTTAGAATTAATTTAGCACTAGCCTCCCTTGGGTACGATCATGGGAATACTTACTAAGTATTTTGTTGTAAACAAACTATATTACAACTTGCCTCATATCCTTATGGACACCGTATCAAATTGCATATAATTTGTAGCAGTATTCATGCTCTGGACTTTAGTATGTCTGGAGGTGGTCAAGTTGTTGGCACCATTGTCGGGGAGGCAAGGTTACTAAGTTGATTTTAATTTTTACGTTTAATAGAATAATGAGGAAATTTTTGAACTAAAAATACAATTTGTATTTTTAATTTTATTAGTCTAGTTAACTAACTTCTTTATTTCTCTTTCCCAATCTCAATATATGCCTTAGAGGAGAGGAACTCCTATTTAGTCAATCTCTGATCTATAAAGATAATCTTACAAATCATTCAAACATGGATGAAATTGATTACATGTGGTTTAATGATGAGATGGTCTTGGATGACAAAGTATACGAGGATGGAGTAAATGAAGAATGGGAGATCATGGAGAATAAAAAATTGTTCATGATCAAGATGAGCCAACGAGGGAACGAAGTCTCTACGTACTAGTACAGTGATGACCGAGGTGTTGATATAGTCAAACATCTACAAGAGTTCACTAAGGCATTTGAAAAAGATCATAACATGCCCAAATATTTAGACAGCCTCCCTATGATTCGTATAGAATGCCTTCATATGGAACCACCAAGATAGCCAAATCTGAGGTATTATCAAACATGACAGATATGATGGCACAAATGATTAAAATGAGGCAAGAAATATTCAAAGCGCTACCTTCCAAGAAAGAGGACATGTCTGGCACTCATAACTTGGATCAAGAGAACCCTTGTATAATCGATGACCATGATGAGAATTATGGTGAGATTCAACCTGAGCTTGTAACTAAGGACCATGAGGAGGAGTTGAACATAGTTGAAGTGGTCTCTAATCCAACTAACATAGCAACATATATAATTGTTAAAGTAGAAGTGATAGATGAACTAACCATTAACATGGACCTTAAACTATAGTGAATGGAAGTGTATAAGAACCGATACACTTTCTGCCATCGCAGAGAAGGTGCCATTTGAAGAAGACGGGGAGTTTCATTCATTCTCATTCGACAACGGTAACAAGGCTAGGGCAACTAGAACTTCACGCTACATGGAAGGGAGGAAGCTCGAGGTAATAATACCTCAAAAAATGAATTGGGGATGGCTCAAATTTTATACCAAACGGCTTGTCATGTGGATGTTGCGTCGGTCGAAAATAAGGAAACAACGTTGGAATCGATTGGAAGGCCTGGTGTATACGTCAACAAAGGAACAAATGTCAAATCAAAGTGTTAAGAACTTCACATGTAAAATAGTGTGCAATTTTGTGCAAGTATACACGTCGGTTCCAGTAATAAAGTTATGAGTGAGTATCATTCCCATGAGGATCAAGTTGAGGCACAAAATTGGTCAAGTTATTATAATATGGTTAATGTTATGGCAATATTGACGAATAAGATGATTTTTTAAACTAAGGTAAGTATGCAGTGATAATTCAAAGGAATGATGATATATGTGATAGATGGAATTGATGAATAATTGGAAATGTTATGGCAAAAGTGAGTAGAAATGTAATGGCAATAACGAGAGTGATTATGCAAATAGAATGTAAACAAAAAAATAAAAAACTAAATATGCTAGGGAAAAGTTACTACAACAAAGAATAAAGATAGAGTGATGTTGATTTGGAATGTCAAGATTACCCAGAATCGACCCTTACTGTTAATAATGCCTTGTCAAAATTGTATCTACTTCACTGAACAAAAGAGTTCTAAAATGGTCTGCCTCTCGTGAGAGTAAAACCTCAAGTTACCTTGCCCGTGTCTATAGCCTTTTTAGATATCTTGCATGGTTCCTTCCATATGATCGTGACTCTATGTCTAGACTTGACTACAAGTATCTATCGAATACTTTCTCATTTCATTTAATTTTTATCCAACCAATCCAACCCTTTCGGAATTACATTTAATTATAAGTATGCGAAGAATCTCCTATGTCTAGAGATTATTTTTATTTTAATAAAGAGATAAGATTAATCAAATGAAGCAGTAAACTAAATTAGATATATACTACATCCATAAAAATAGCAGAAGAACTTCAAGAAATAGCTTTCGCTTGCCCAGTCCACACTTTGATAGCACAGTGTCCTACGATGGCTAAGAAGGACTGCCTTTAACTTCTTTTCCTTTACGCAGCCGAACCCTTATTCAAGCCTAAGTATCTCTCCCACTTACTTTTGTTCATCGTTTAAGGTTTCCTCCTTTGGATTTTATAGATAATTAGGCTAGTGTTAGTTAATAGCTCATGATTATTTTCTCCTCTTTTAGGGGGATTTATCTGGTACAAGTTTTAATTTAAACTGGAACTTCTACCCGAAATATTTTGACTTGGTCTTCCTAGCATTGCCACAGCATCTTTGCTAGGAAATCGTCTACACTTTGCCCTGACAAAACTTAACTCATTTATTTCCTCATTCCAAAACTTGTTCCTGCCACACCAACACGCAAAAAACTCCATCGCAAGTGATTAAAAGCACCTAATTCCAACACAGTCCAAGTCCTAATGTAATATTAAAAATGCTAACTAAAATGTCCTAAAATGCAACAAAATGTACTTAAGTACAAGAAATTAGCTAGGTCTAAAGGCATGAAATATAACTCTTTTCAAGAGTTATTAAGAACCAGCTGGAAGTTCTTCTATGGTGGCGACAAAAATCATCCCAGTTTTTAAAGAACTCCTACTTCCTGCTTTAAATTTTCAGGTGTAGATATCATGGAGTGACAGAACTGAGAAAAAAAGTAAAGAAAGGAAAAAAAATTAAAGAAATCAGAAACTGGGCTTGATGTCGTGACATCTTAGACAAAACACACCTTGCAACATTGAAGACCAAAGTTCATCTGAATATTGACAGATGTTCTATCACCCGTTATCAACACTTCGTCTTTTTCTCCTTCTTATTTTTATTTTCTTTATATTATATTTATATTTCTTGCCATAATATATTTTTAGGTACTCTTTTCAACTGCTTGGAGCACACAAATCCCGAGATTTTCATAACAACAATGATTCAACCCACCCAGATAAGTTTTCTTGTTTACACTTTAATTATTTCCCGTTAAGGGCAATGTATGTTCTAGACTATGGGGGGAAGAACATAGGATTAGTTTGTGTACTTTTACTTTGCTTTAGTTAATTATTTATTTCCAGAAAATAATTTTATAATTTTATTTAAAGGTGCTTGGATTATATTAATACTATGAATAGTTGTTCAAGATAATAAAACATGTAATATTTCGTATCAAGCATGGTATTTTTTAATATAAAATAATCTGATTATATGTTAGGAAATTGATTAAGTTACTTAGTTAAGTTGCATAATATATTAGAAGTACCTATGTAAGAATGTTTGATGATGTCATATAAGTCTTATAGATAGTTGTAGAGACATGAATGCTTGAATTGATTATTATTCATTCGGTTTAATTCGAAGCATGAAAGAAATTGTGTATGGTGGGATGCTTAGTGATAACCTAAGGCATTGTTTGAATAGCCAGTTCTCAAATGACTATACCTTAATGCTATGAAGCCCTAATCTCCTTATTTGAAGCCTGATCACTCCTTTTTGATGAACTTACAAAAATTGAAACCGAAAGACATTAGACGTTAGGCTTTAGATATTGAGGGTTTATGTAGAAAACCAATGTGACTTAAGCATTCTTTGTGCATAATCTTCTGGAATTGCTAACAATTTTATTTAATGAATTTTTTCGATTCACATGATTGTGTCTACTATATATCTATTTGATTTATGTTAATGGTGATATTGTTAAACATTTGGTCATGTGAATTATTTCTAATTTGTTAGTAGTGTAACTTTGTAAACTAATACTAATTTACTTTAAAAAGTTTCAAGGCATCGAACTATCAACATTAAGTTAGATGTACGATACAAATTATTATACCTTTAATATTTGAAAATCATGTTCTTAGTAGAAATAAAATCCAAGGGACGTCTTCTTATTGCATGTTGTGTGTCTAAACTTGGTTTGCTTGAGGACAAGAAAAGGTTAAGTGTGGGGAGTTTAGGTGTGATGTTCATTTTTACATCCATATGAACTAACTCTAGCTGTTTAAAGAAATAATCTAAGTCAATTTTTTTTATGATTTTTCCTTTTTGCTTATTTATTTATTTTATGTTTTGTCTTTTGGTTTACTTTTATTTACAACTAAATCTTTTCTTTTTGTTTTCATATCTTCTTTCTCGTTATATGTTTACATTGCTTGAGGACAAGCAATGGCTTAAGTGTGGGGGAGTTTGATCTGTCGCAATTTGCTGTTGCAGATTAAACTAATTCTTACACTTTAGGAGCTCGAAAGCAAGCATTTCTAGTAGGTTTTAATTATGTTTTTGGAAATTTCCATTAAGTTAATAAAATGTTCAAATTGAGTCTTTCATTAACCTTAGGGGCCGAATGAGGCCTAAGGGTGAGCTATTGCACTTTGTGAGTGTGTAGAAAAGATTAAAAGGTGTACTAAATGGATATTGGTTGCTATGTGACAACACGGATGACTTGATGTTACAAGATAGGGAGCAGAATGGAGACAGCTGAAGATTTCCTTCGATGTCGTGACATAGACTAAGGGTGTCACGACTTACCCCTAAAAATAGCTGAAGAGGAGTATATTCATTGCTATGTCATGAAACAAGTCCTATTGTGTCGTGACATTGACTCTATGATGGAAATTAAAACACAAAGCATAGGCATTTTGGTCTACACAATCAAACATAAAGCTCGAGAATGTCAACTAACCTTAGGTTAAGGACGATGGCCACCTGAAGGCTATGAATAGGATGATTTGTCACTTGTTATGGACACCAATCCTTTAACCTAAATTCTCTTTGTAAAATTTAGTTTAGTTTTTCTTTCGTTCTTAGGTTTTAGATTTCATTCATTTGTTCTTGTTGATTTTAAGAGATTTGAATTGTGGAAGCATTCAAACTTTGTGGATTCGCAATTAATCTCAATACAATCAGACTCTTTCATTTACTTTATCTTGTCGATCTAATTAACATGCTTTATCTTTATATCGATTTTATATTGTCTATGAATGTCATAAGGAACTAATCCGTATATGAGGTATTAGTGAGTGGAGGTATGATCTATTAACTATTTTCTAAGGTTACTAAACGAATCAGCTGTTTGGGAATGGAAGAATGTGAAACAAATCCTAGTCTTGACAACCCTGAGAAGTCATCAAGGTAAGAATTAACCTAAAATTGGTATTACCCATTCGTAAACACCTTCACCCCAAGCCATTTTGGACTGTGAGGTCAGAAGATAAGTAGTTCTTACTGACTGGTTATGTTACTGGGAAATCAGAAGATCCTGCTAGGGTAGCGACTAGTTGATTGACGAGGAACTGGAAATGAAAATTGATAGAGATTATCGTAGCGAGCTAATCACCCATAATTAAGATTTGAATTATTCCCCCTTTCTATCTCTTGAAGTCTATTTATTTTCTGTTATTTTGTTTGTATTATTATAAAAACCCTAAAAATCCTTTGTTTATGTTCATTCATAGTATAGTTTACTTCAAGTTCTAATTAGATCTATTGGCGCTTTGGTTAGAAATAATTTAGTACTAGCCTCTCTTGGGTACGATCCTTGGAATACAAACGTAGTCTTACTTTAAGTCCTAAGGGCTCAGTTTTGGGTTCTTGTTTTCATAGAAACTTGATAGCAAGATAATCGATGAAGAAATTTGAAAGAGTTTTTTCATTTAACTTAATATGAAATTTTAGTGAAAAGAGCTTAATTTATAGGTAGTAGGTGTTTTGACATTCTTTAGATAACCTAGCTGTAGTAGAAGTAGGAAAGAATTACGTGCATGGATGGTTTTGGAGAAGAGGAAAATAAGTTGACTTCCTAAATTTGGTATAATTTCCCTTTGGTTACTCCAACTTTTGATTCTTGACCCAAAATAGTTATTACAGCTCATCGGGCTCATTGGCAATGTTAGTTTGGTAGGCCTAAACGAATGATTGCAACTCGCATGCCCACTGACGACCTCAACTCGCCAAGCCCTTTGGCGAACACCAACTTGCCAGGCCCTCTTGTGAACACCAACTCTCTAGGCCAACTGGAAAACCCCAGCTCGCCAAGCCTTAAACTCCTAATCCCTATTCTGGGATGTTACACCCCTGATCGATTATAGCCATCAGAATGTTTTTGGTAGTTTATCAATTGTCTCGAAATAACTATGGACTCCGTCTTTTCTTTGCATACCTTCTTTCAATTTCCATATATTTATAGGGTTGTCCTCCTAAACTTTCAACCCAAGGACCCTTTGGTAATGTCTAATTTGGCGTACTTTTTAAATCTGATTAGTCTTTGGCGGACTACCTTTCTTAGTATAATCCTTAAGAATTTGCTAACATCCCATCAGTCAGGTTAACTAATGAGGATCCACGCCACTCTGGCGGATTTAATCTCATTTTCGCCCTACATTTAGATTGAAATGTTGGTTGAATTACTTACTCATAATCTACCCTATTTATAATACCTTTCTTTTAAGGTGTAACAAGTTAATCTGCATTGGACCAACAAATTCTTATGTGACTGACCATTCAAGTTTACGGCTCCTCTTATATGATGGTTCACTATAGAACTAACCCTATGGTCGGTATACACGCAATATATTCCTTCAAAGATGAATTGTCTTGATAGACATAATTGTCACTTAGATAAACCTTAATAGTACCTCTTTTTATCATTACATTCTAACTAACCCCTCTTTACAAAATTAGACTATCAGAGTACAAATGATTGAACCTCCCCGTATAAACTATTGTTTCAACGAAGCCTTACACTGGGAGGGAATCTCTCATTACTCTTCCAAGACTTCCCTTTAACATACTAAGTTTCTTTGAACATTTTCGGTGATTTTAACGGTGAATCGTTACCTGCAATCCTCAGATAAATCTTTTTTCGTTTACCTATATATAAGGCATTACTGTCACGTCATTCCCATATATGATTATTGTTGGGTTACCACCCTACGCCTCTTGACTTCCTTGTTTACCACTTTGGCATACTTTTCCATTCCATTACTTTTGCCCTTTTCAACGGATTCCTTAAATCTGTCGGGTAGCTATTTCTTGTCAATACTTGCATTTTTCATCATTTTCATGATTTTTCGTGATTATTGTCTTGGAAGACTATCCCATTTTTATAGTCCTGCTGGACTCCATATGTTGCTATAGCCGAGCTATGGTCTTACACCTATAATCCCCATGTTTACTGCCCTGGTAGACTTTCCCGTGTTTACTGTCTAGGCAAACTATACTAGTTGCCATAGTTGAGTTATGGTTTTACACCTTAAACCTCTTTGAGGTATCACCCTGAAGGACCTTATCACCGTCGTGGTGTCTCTACATAGAGTCGATAGACCGTCATAATAGTGTTGCTCTAGCGAGCCAGTCAATAACAATTCCACCTCACATTTACCTTGATGCTCGAACACCGCAGTGTCCCTTCCGCAAGTCCCCGAGCTTCGCACATCACAGTTTGCAACCAGTAACACCGAATTGCAGAATCTAATGAAAATTCTATTTCCCATTCCATTTTCCCATTCCTCCATTTCATCAATTTTAACCTGATGCTCAAACATTGCAATGTGCCCTCTGCAAGGCCGATGCTTCGCACATCATGGTTTGCACCCAACAACACCGAATTTGGGAATCTAACGAAAATTTCATTTCCCTAACCATAAATCCCCTCAAAAATTTTCCTTCATACTCCACATTTCATAAACACACAGTCTCATACATATTATCACATAAACATAATAACATAGAGTACCCTAAATTCTAGTTGTGTTTTCTGATTAAATTGGTTTGAGCCTACACTCAAAGCAGTTTGTAGTACGAGAATAGCATAGAAGATTAATTGGTTGAGAGATGAAAAACATCAAGGATCTACTTATCTAAAAACAAATGTACAACTTTAGTCTAAGGTTTATTCTGATAAATATCACAAACCGGCTCGATTTTCAAAATTTTAATTTTTCGTTGTGTAAGAAAGCTATTTTCAAATAAGATTTTTTCCAATACTGTATTCTTTGAGAGAAGGAGTATATTGAAAGCCTTTACTTAAACACCTCTCATGCATTGTTTTTATGTGGCTATTCTATTATTTTGATAATTCTTTTGGCTTAAGTTGCTTCCATTATAATTTGGTGCCTTGGAGGAATTCTATGAGAATTCTCACTTCGCGAGAGTTGGGAAAACTTAGGCATATTTGGAGCGAAGGAATCGCCTAAGTCTGAACAAATTATGAGACTGAAAGTCTATCCTTATGATAGTTTGTATCCGAGCTAAGATTGTGAATGTGCCGACCGAGTTGTCAAAAGCAGTTGCCTATCACAATGAGCCAATGATGACCCGTGGCTGGGCCAAGAAAGCAAGTCAATTGAGGGACATGCTGCTGGATTTGGAGGAACGAGTGGTCAATCTCGAGGAGCATATGGGGGATGTGAAGGAGACAATCGGAGGACGCACTGCAGAGTTGGACTCGAAGGAAGAACAACTCAAGGAAGTGGTATTGGAGTCTCTTAGTTCCAATCTGGAAGGAATGCGAAGGATGCACAATTCCACCGAGAAAAAGTGTTATAGGACTGAATCCGCACACAATGGATATGAGGGGAGACACACCTCCCTCATATCGATAAAATTCATAAATAGTTGCTTATTTATTCGATAATATACTTATTTACATATTATAACGCGTAGGTTTGTGCAATTGTCCACAGTCATTATCAAGTAATAAGTAACTATCGAGTTATCATCTCCACAGGGATTGTATTTGTGCTAAGTCACTTAATTTGTAAAATTATATTAACAATTTGGAAAATAAAAACACAATATAATTGAGAAGTGGTGATTAAACTCAATGCAATGATCCCTAAAGCAAATTATCCTAAGTATGCAAACTATATGAACGAAATAGATTTTAGTAAAATTAAACACAATTTGCAACAATTATAACATAAATAAACTAGGACAATTACTTTAATTAAACTCATTTTATTATCGACATGCTTAATAACATTCGAAAAAACATTCCATGGGAACTCGATCTTTCATGAGTTTGGAAACCACATTAGGTTCTTTCGGAATCCTTTACTTAGTAAATAAGCATTTTGCTGATCCTTATTTACTAAGGGTTTCTTAGCATTCGTGTGAGGTAACAGAGACGTATCAGGTTTGAAACAATTTAATCACACAGATCTAAAAACTATGCAAATAACATAGCTTGGTCAGAGTTGTTATACAACCTACAATTTAATCGGGTCAGGATCTAAATTGAGCATGCACATTTCAACTATGTGTCCATTAGCCGTCGTCTGGTAAGGATCGTTCAACTAATTTAGGTGCATTTCAATCATGTATGAACGAAATACAAACTTGATTTTAATTGAAAACATGATCGATTGAGGCTAAAACATTATAAGCATGAATCAAATAAATATTATTTCATCAAAGCAATCATCATAGCTTAAATAAAATTAAGATAACATTGTTGTAAACAAGAACAAAGAACACATAGCAAACAACTTTATATTAAATTTAAGAAAAAGAAAGATTAAACCGAATTTAGAGTGGCTGTCACCCAAAACTTTGACTCACGAGGCTCTTTCGTTCCTTTGCTTTGCTCTTTTGCTGATGGCTCTCCAAGGTGGCTAACCAAGGGTTCTTTAAGAGGCTTAATTGCTAAAATCTCTATGAAGAGATGATGCTAGGCGTGGGAATGAAAAAAACTAAGAGAATTTGGAGAAAAGAGAGAATGATGAATGATGAGAATGAATGAGGAATGATTGAGGGATGATGAATGAAGGAATGATAGGGTCTTATTTATAGGTGAAAAGAGGGGGATAGTTTGCTAAAAATAGTGAATGTTAACCTTTTCAAATCTCCTCAAATTGTGGCCAGCCATGGTTAGTGTCTTTTGACTTGTTTTTTGCTTGATTTTTAAGCAATTTTGGATGCCACACAACTCAGGACTGAGACTCTGTCAATCGTAAATCTTCGGGCAAATCTCTAATTTATTCAACACTGCAAGGACCTTGTGTAATTATACCAAAGAATGGTTTAAATGGACAGCCATATATAGCCGAATATTGGGTTGACTTTCTCTCCAATTTGGACCATTTTGTAATCTAGCAAAGCTACCAGACCTATCTAGATTAAATTAACAAGTTAGAGGACCAAAGAATAAAATTTATGCAATTTAATTAATTAATTAAAACCCAAATTATTAATGACATATTTTAAAATGAATTATTAAACATAATTTTATATTATTATTTATTTTAATCATGCATGTCCCACTTTACGCCTTAAAAATATAATATATTCAAATTAATATAAAATAAGCCATTTATTGCATGAAAACTATATAATAATGCATAAAATCACATTTTAATAATTCCTTGTCCTAATTTCATATTTTCACATATTTCATTAATTTATTAAACAATTACTTAGTTTTAACAATGGATTTAAGTAAAAAGGTGATAAATTACATAGGAAAAATCCTATATATTTTTCCGTTTACACACCCCCAAGCTTAAATCATTGCTCGTCCCGAGTAATGTTTATGTACGGCAAAAGGTCTTGCTAAGGCAAAATTGCTAATTGCTTAAGTAGCATCAATCTTTTTCCCTTAATCATGCATTAATAACTTCATGCTTATCGATCTTCTTTATTAACAAGTAATTCATATGCAAACATTCCTTAAGATTATACTCAGCTTCAAAATATGCCATCATGAATCATAGTTTGCATGTATGTCACAACCATATATAACATCCTTCATTCAACATAATTTCCTATCAATCAAGAAAACAATCACAAGGCTTATTTATGATCTTCATATGTTGAACTTAGGACTTCCTCTCCACTAATGTAGGTGATATAATCATCAAATCAATAGGTCTTTTATAAGGTTGTAATGAGGCTCAGTTAAAGGTAGGGATTTTAAGAGATCGGACATTTCAGTTTTAAAAATCTTAACCTTTAACTTTGTCTTGGTTTTCTCATAATACAACTTTTATATTTAAGTGAACCTTTGGAACATCCCAAACTTTTTTTGAACTCAAGCTAATAAATGTTTCCTTTTTGGAGACTGAGCAAACTTTTCTTCGCTCTTTTTTTTTTAAGCATGAACACATACATCTTTATGAAAATTTCCTCAAATGTTGATTCCCAAGACAACTTTAGTTAAGATAGGTGCACAAAATTAGGATAATTTTAAAAAGATGGTAACTAGCTTATAATGTAGGTATATTGCAAAAACAGGCCTTTAATCTCAAAATTATAGTTTCAAGGGTCTAATATCATAGGGTTGCCTTGAAAAGGCTAAAACGGTCCAAAGAAATAGTGCCTATATCATTTTAGATTTTTATGTCCCCTAGGATTTCGCCTCAATAAAGTTACTAAGTCAATTCTAAAGATATAAACCTTCATGCATGTCTAATCTCAAAAGAAACTAACTTTTCATGGCAAACATTACTAAGGCTAAGATCATACAAGAATTCCATTCTTCATGATAACATACTTTCACTTAGATAAAATCATCATTCATACTTGCATACAAACTATCTCAGTAACAAAAAAAAAATCTCTAAACATTTATTTATTAAAACATACTTATGAAAGAAACAATTGAAGCATACTTCAAAAATTTTTTAAAAGTTTGAGCAATTTATTTGCCCTACCTCCCTTTAAAAAGAATCAATGTCCTCATTGGAAGAACACAGTAACGAATGAAAACTGAACACCAGGTAGGTTTGTAAAGAAAGAGAGGTGAGTCATTAAGAATGCTTAAATACCAAGTCTTCCCTAATAACCCAATCCTAGACATGTTCATTCTCATTACCACATCACTTAGTCTTATTCTTTATAAATAAGTGTTAAGTTTGTTCATGCTTCCTATGTTTTATTCTGCATAAATTAAATCCTAATTATGAAAGAAATAAATTCCTAAAGACTTAAAAATAATTAAATAAATAACAGGACCAGAATACCCCATTTTATTTTTCTGACTTATTCCCCTTGTCTTCTTTAGCTCCATCTTCGCTTGCATTGTCAGTATCTTCCATCCATGTCTCAAAGATAGCATCTGGGAACATAGGAACAAAAGTATTAGAGATATTCTTAAAAGTATTTCAAATTGAGTCATCTCTAATTTTTACATATTTCCAGTAAGTTTGTTGTTGATTGTGCATGAACTTGCACATACCCATCAAAATTGACAACTCCGATTTCCTTTAAGTACTTGCAGACGTCGGCATGGGAGTTGTATATTCAGGTTCAACACTTAGCTTGACTGATTCTTCTTCTGGCTCTACCCTTGGATCAGGAATGTTCGGTTCCTTATCTGATTCTTCCTCTACAGTGTATGTGATTGAATTAGCTTCAGTTTCAATTCCATTTGTTGACCTCCCTGTATCAGGCTCAGTTGGCTCTTCTTGCTCGCCTTGATTCAGTTCATGCACCCTCTCTACTAGTCTTTCAAGATCATAATTTGTAATGCATCCTTGAACAGATCGCCCCTTCAGATTTGCTTGTGTTTTAACACGGGCCTTTAAGCAAACTGAAGTGATTAATGATGGGAAATAAGCACTTCTTGCCTTCTTTTTAGCACTATCGTGAATCTCCTTGAGGATAATTTTCCCAACATTAATGAACTTTTCTGTCAAAATTGCATATAATAAAAACATCCGTTCCATCGAGATGGTAGAACTATGAGATAGGTATAAAATAGTAGCGAACGAAATAAAACCATACCCTTGCTACTCGTTTTAAGTATTCTCTTCGACAAGAATGACTCTCGTACTTTCTTATAATGTATTGGGATCCTGGATTTGTCACAACATCAAGCATTTGTTGAAGAAAATCCCAATTGATATTGTTCATCATAGGGTAGTACTCATCTCCTTCAACATCAGGTAAATTAAACAAATCATTGATGGACATAGAAGTAAGAGGTACCTTTTTCTTTCGAACGATGATTTCAGTAGTATCTTGCGTAGTCAAACTAGCATAGAATTCTCGAACTAGTTCATCATCGGGAAGTGAAAAAGCATCAGAAATCATTCCCATTTGAGAGCATTGATTTTCTTTCTAATTGGTATAGGAACAACAATCAAATCATTACTCTTCAAGTCAAAACCTTTTTTTGGCATCATAGGTTGATACTTGAAGATTGAATCAAATCTCTCTTTCACTTCGTCATTGATCAAAATCGGGTTTTCAGGAGTAGTCTTTGAAGATCTGGTTCTTTTGCGAGACATGGTATCTTTTCTCGAAAATTCGGCAAAGTTTCTGGACAAAAGAGAAAAGAGAAATCGACAAAGTGGGTAGAACTTGCTACGGAAAAAATCTTGTGACGACAATAGGGAATTTCGACAAAAATGGAAGAGAACTAGGGTTTCTTTCAAGATTTGAGTTTGACGGCACAAAAGGGAGATTTAGGGATTTTTAGGGTGTAAGCAAATTGATTTGAGGGATATGAAAATTTTTAAAGTGAAGAGCGGATTATATAGGGAAAAATTATGGCCACATGTAGCAAAAAATTAGCTACATTAGGGTTACTTGGGCGGCAAGCAATGGGTGTGACGGCAAGGCATGGATTTTTCCCTCCTTTTTGCTGTCTTGGGCCTAAAACTCATATTCTATTTTACTAAGAAAAAACTGATTAGTACTTGGGCCAAATTCGACCCCCTTTATTAACATAAAACTTTAAAATTTAAACAAAACAAATGAAAAAAAAATTAATTCTTAATTAGAAAATTTCTTCTTAACAAATTACATTAAATTAATTCCCAGGAAAGGTTGGAGGCGTTACAACAGTCCCACTTAAGTTCCAATCTCCTTAGACAGAATTTATTAAATGTAATAAGTTTAGAAAATAAGTTCTTATTATTTATTTATTTACAAAATGAGTTCATGAAAAATTAAAGGTCTGTTAATTTGAGCGATGATTCAACTCGCTCAACTTCACCATCCCAGTAGTGTTTGAGACGTTGACCATTAACTTTAAACATACCTCCGTAATTGTTGTATAATTCAATAGCTCCATAAGGATAAACTCGGTAGATGGTATAAGGTCCTTTCCATCGAGATTTAAGTTTTACAGGAAATAACTTCAACCTTGAATTAAACAACAAAACCTTCTGACCTTCTTTAAACTCGCGAGGTTGTATATGACTATCATGCCATCTTTTTGGTCTTTCTTTACATATTTTGGAATTCTCATAGGAAAATAACCTCAGCTCTTCCAACTCATCAAGTTGTAACATCCTTCTCTCATCGGCTTGCTAAAGATCAAAGTTCAACTGCTTCAAAATCCAGTGAGCTTTATTCTCCAACTCTAATGGCAAATGACATGCCTTTGCAACGACTAACCGATAAGGAGTCATTCCTAACGGAGTCTTAAATGTTGTTCGATAGGCCTATAATGCATCATCGAGCCTTCAAGACCAATCTTTTCTGCTAGGGCATAGTACCTTTTCAAGGATACCTTTGATTTCACGATTCACTCTTTCAACTTGCTCATTAGACTCGGGGTGATAGGTAGTAGCAATCTTGTGCTTCACATCATATTTTTCAAGCAACCACTTAAGCCATTTATTCACAAAGTGAGAACCTTCACTAATAATAGCTCTTGGTGTCCCAAATCATGTAAACACATACTTATGTAGGAATTGCATGACTACCTTAGGATCATTTGTAGGGTATGCTTCAGCTTCAACCCACTTGGATACATATTCCACAACAAATAAGATATATTTTTTCCCATACGAAGAAAGAAACGAGCCTAAGAAGTCAATACCCCATACGTCAAACAATTCAGTCTCCAAAATGTTTGTCAAGGGCATCTCATTCCTCCTTGATATATTTCTAGTCCTTTGGCATTTATCACAGTTCTTCACGTAAGCATAAGTATGTTTAAATAGTGTAGGCCAAAAGAAACCTGCTTGCAAAATTTTTGTTGCAATACATGAACCACCATAGTGTCCCCCACTTGGAGATGAATGATAATGATACAAGATCTCAACAATCTCGTTTTTAGCTACACACTTTTGGATTATATTATCTGCACAATGTTTAAACAAAAACGGATCCTCCCAAAGATAAAATCAACTATCATGAAGGAATTTTTTCCTTAGTTGGTATGTCATTTCATGAGGAATTATTCCACATGCAAGATAATTGGAAAAATCAACAAACCAGGGTATTCATCAATTCGATTTACCTCAAATAAGTGTTCATCTAGAAAATTCTCGTTGATAGGCACACATGACTGAGTTACATCATCTTGCTCCAACATGGACAGATGATCAGCTATTTGAATTTCAAAACCTTTTCTGTCTTGGATCTCAAGGTCAAATTCTTGGAGTAAAAGTATCCAACGAATTAGCCTTGGTTTTGCATTTTTCTTCGTGAGCAAGTATTTAGTGGCTGCATGACCAGTAAATACTGTAACTTTTGTACTTATAAGATATGAACGGAATTTGTCAAAAGAAAAAACTATAGCGTAGAGTTCCGTTTCGGTTACCGTATAATTGCGTTGGGCTCCAATCAAAGTTATACTTGCATAGTAAATAGGGTGAAACACCTTATTTCTTCTTTGACCCATCATAGCTCGAACGACATAGTCACTTGCACTGCACATCAACTCAAAAGGTAAGTTCCAATCAGGTGTAACAATTATTGGGGTTGAGATTAACCACTTATTTAGCTCTTCAAAAGCTTCCAAACATGCTTTGTTGAAATCAAACACTGTATCTTTCTCTATCAACAAACACAATGGTTTAGAAATTTTCGAGAAACCTTTTATAAACCTTTGATAAAAACCGGCATGGCCTAAGAAACTTTTTACTCCTTTCACATTCATTGGGGCAAGTAATCTTTCAATTACATCCACCTTTGCTTTATCGACTTCAATTCCTTTTTTTGAGATCTTATGACCTAAGACAATCCCTTCATTGACCATAAAATGGCAATTTTCCCAATTCAGGACAAGGTTCATCTCTTCGCATCTCTTCAGTACCTTAGCCAAATTACTCAAACAGATATCATAAGTGTTACCAAAAATAGAAATATCATCGATGAAAACCTCAACAAAATTTTCAATGCTATTAGTAAATATTGCCATCATGCATCGTTGAAATGTTACAGGTGCATTGCATAAACCAAAAGGCATTCGCCTAAAAGCAAACTTACCGTATGGACAAGTAAAGGTTGTTATATGTTGGTCCTTCAGAGCTACAACTATTTGGTTATATCCCGAATAGCCATCTAAAAAATAATAGAATTCATTACCTGCTAGTCGACCTAACATCTGATCCACAAAAGGCAATGAAAAATGGTCCTTCTGAGTGACTTTATTCAACTTTCTGTAATCAATACAGATTCTCCAACCGGTAACAATTCTCGTTGGAATTAATTCGTTACTCTCATTTTCAACAATCGTGATTCCACCTTTCTTTGACACATACTATACTGGACTTACCCACGAACTATCTGATATAGGATAGATGATTCCTACATCTAACCATTTGATCACTTCTTTTCTCCCAACTTCTTTCATAATAGGATTGAGCCTCCTTTGTCCATCAATTCGAGTTTTTTCACCTTCTTCTAAAAGGATTTTATGCATACAAAAAGAATGGCTTCTACCTCGAATATCAGCTATGGTCAAACCAATTGCTTTCTTCAATTTCTTTAGAACAAAAATTAGTTGTTCCTTTTGATCTTTCGTCAGTTCCGCTGAAATAATCACAGGCAAAGTAGAACAATCAGCTAAATAAACATATTTCAAATGGGAAGGAAGTACCTTTACTTCGAGTTTAGATGGTTCTTCAATTGACAACTTGGGTTGCACAAATTCTATGACTTCCAACTCCAATGGTTCAAACTATGTGGATTGAATAAAATTTCCCAAATTGGCTTCCATCAAAGCCATGTTTTCTTCACCTTCTTCATCCTCCAAAGGGTCAAGATCTAAAACTTTCTCCAATGGATCTTCTTCAAAATTTCTTTCAATAGAAACTAAGTTTTCATCTCTTCCATAACTAAACACTCCTCTGTCAGATTAGGAAATTTCATCGCTTTAAGAATGTTAAAGGTTACCTGATCATTTTGAACTCGCATGGTGAGTTCTCCTTTCTGCACATCAATTAACATTCTTCCTGTGGCTAAGAAAGGTCTCCCAAGGATAATCGGCAGTTCCTTGTCTCCTTCAAAATCTAAGATAATGAAATCAACAAGAAAAATAAATTTATCGACTCTTACCAAAACATCCTCGATCTTTCCTTTGGGATATGCTAAAGGTCAATCTGCTAGCTAAAGCGTCACAGTTGTAGGTCTTACTTCACCTATCCCTAACATCTTGAAAATAGACTTAGGCATCAAGTTGATACTCGCTCCTAAGTCACATAGAGTTTTACCACAGTAAGATTCACCAATGTTATAGGGTATAATAAAGCTTCCTGGGTCTTTCAATTTCAGTGGCAATTTGTTCTTCCAGAACGCACTACACTCCTTTGTCAAGGCAACAATTTCACACTCACTCAGTCGTTTCTTCTTAGACAGTATATCCTTCGTAAACTTCACATAATTTGGCATTTGTTCTAACGCCTCCACCAACGAAATATTGATGTGTAATTGCTTCAGAACATCCAAAAACTTCTTGAATTGCTGCTCCTGTTTCTCTTGTGTTGCTGCAATGTTTGCGGATATGGAGGTGATGGAAATTTTGATTAAACCGGACAACTTTTCTAAGTAGGTAAATCTACATCCAAAGAAGATGCCAAAATATTTGAATTCACTAATTCAGGGTTTACCTCGTCAGACTTTGCAGATTCTGATTCCTTTAGTGTAGGAACTTCAACAATTGGTTGATTCTTCTCAATAGGCTTATCTTCGACATCAATCAATCGAGGTTCTAGAATTTTACCACTTCGCAATGCCACTGCATTGATATGTCATTTCTTAGATTCTAAGTATTGCTCGGCAAGGTTCCTTGCGGTCTATTGCGTAGCTCCATAGCTAACTGACCCATTTGGTTTTCCAAATTTTTTAGTGTTGCTGCTTGGCTTTGGATCAAAGCGTCCTTCTTTACCATGTACGCTTTCAACTAGTTCTCCAAACTGTTTGATGCCTTAACTTGATGTGGTTTTAGAGCTTGCTGAATAAACCCTTGAGATTGGTTGGGTCTTTACTGCAATAAGTTGTTGTTCGGTCTATTTCCTTGGTTGCTCAAGGAAAAGTTAGGATGATTACGCCATGAAGGATTGTAGAAGTTTGACTGGGGTCCTTATCCATTCCTATTGTGATATTGGTTCCCTACATAGTAGACTGACTTGGGATTTGATGGGCAATTCTCAAAAGAATGACCTTCCCCATAGTACACATAGGAAACTATTTCAAATAGACTTAGTGTCTTAGACAAAAGTGCACCATTCACGGAAGCATCTACCATCAATCTTGTATGTGCATTTAGACCATTATAGAATGTCTCTAACTAGATATAATAAGGAATCTCATGATGAGGACTCTTACGAATTAACTCCTTGATTCACTCCCAAGCCTCATACAAAAACTCGTCATCCAATTATTGGAAAGTTGTGATCTTGTTCCTTAACGTACCATTTTTTCTAGGTGGGAAATACTTAACCAAAAATCTCTCTGCTAATTATTGCCATGTAGATATGGAACTTGGCGGCAATTAATTGACCCATGCTCGTGCTCGATCTCGCCATAAGTACGAAAACAACTTCAACCTTAGTGGGTCTTCAGTCACACCGGCTATCTTGAATGAATCACTCACATTCACAAACAATCGAAGGTGGAGATCTGTATCTTCCGTGGGCATACCGCTAAATTGGCCCACCGTTTGTATCATTTGAAACATCACTGCTTCCAATTCAAACTGGGTTGCCTCAATATCCGACCTTCTACTTCTTGGGTTTAACTCATTGAAAAGTGGCACAGCATATTGTCTGATGCGTCGGTCCCTATCATGATAGGATTTCATACATAATCTGCTTCATTACCTTGGTCTTGATTCTGATTTCCAAGGTCCATCTCGACTTGTGTTTGAGTTTTTCATTCACGTCTTCTCTATCTGAAAGTTCACTCAATTTTAGGGCCTAGACGGAGTAAATCGATAATTCGATCTATGCTCATAGACACCTGAAAAGAAAATCACAAAAATTAAAAAGAATAAGTTAGTAATGTTAGAAATAAATTAAAATCAAAATAAATAATTTCATGAAAAAAAAGATGACTATGGCAACAGTTGACAATCCCCGAAAACGGTGCCAAACTAGCTTTCAATTCCACCACAGAATTATTATTTCTATACAGAGAAAGTGACCTCTCAAGTTCTGCTATTCTACCTTTCAATTCTTATTGATGATTTTTCGCCACTATTCTGAAGTCTTCCCCAGCTCCGCAGTTCTAAATGATAGACGCAACTTCTTGTAATCCATCTTTAAACTATCCAAGTCCTCTTCTGCTTTATTCTTTCCCTTCCTTAATTTTTCAGCCTCTAACTTTTTAACATCAACATCTAACCTCAAATGCATCTTTTCTTCTTCCAACTGCTCTATCTTCCATTCAAGCTCTAGATTCCTTCTTTCGAAGTATTTTTTTATAATTTCTAACTCTGATGGGCTCACTTGTAAGTATTCTTCTCTTGGTCGAACATCTTTTGAATTTGACTCCGGGATATTATCATTAATTATCTTACTCCGCCACTCACTGTACTCAGGGGTCGTCATTGAGCCCACAGCTAGCTTTTTCATCTGATGAGCCTGATTCCAAGCATGAGAAATTTCTTTTACCTTTTTCTTATAATTATCTCCTCCGTACGAGAACTCACACTGAGCTAACCCATGTGTTACCAGTGCAAACTGCCTTGAACTGTATTGCCTTAGTACAAGCAAAGGAGCATACCCAACGGCTCTCCAAATTCCAAGCAAAGGAACCCAATCAAAACTCCTACATCGATAACGAATTCTATCAGGAATTAACCAAGGAGCCTTCCACTCGACATCCTCCTCTTGAAGATTTTGGAGAAGCGCTATCCAATTTTCCTCTGATATGTTGTCTCTTCTTGGCGTGGCTACTATCTCTTTAAACGGGGAATACATCTCAGAGAAAACTCGATATGAAATCCTATCCACCTTCAAAAAATGACTATGAAACCAAGATAACAACAACTGTGCACATCCTATAAATCTGCCCTCGCTAGCTCATCTACATGCACTTAAAGATCTAAACGTCTCAGCCAAGATTGCAGGAACAGGCGTGACCCCTTTGTTAAGTCAATCAAAAAGATCTGAGACCGCCTCATCAACATACCCTAATGCAAACACATCAACTTTCATTTTCCCATCTGGATGTGCTAAAATCAGCTCTCGTAAATTCTCCCATGGAATACATTTACACTCACCCTTCTGCTTGATCCTGGCTGTGATCCACTGGTCACTCATTCCCGTAATGTTCCTCAGTTTCTTCCAAAAAGTTGGGACATATGCGGCTTTGGAATAGGCTTTATCGACCTGAATCCTCGGGCAACGTAGTAGAGCTGTATATTCCTCCACTGTGGGCACTAAATCAACCTTCCAAAAAGTAAAACAACTATATGTTGGGTTCCAATATTGAGCAAGGGCCCGGAGCAATTGTTCATCCACCTTAATATCAAATAAATATGGCAAGTCCCCATAATTAGAGTAGAACAACTACTTGGTCTCATCACTCCATCGATCCCATATCTCTTTTAACTCTTGAAGGCTATTTTGCGTCACACTAATACGAGTGTAGTCCCACAGTTCTGATACATATCCCTTGGCTAAACTATCTCCCTTTTTCAATTGCATTTTCTCTGACCATATACGGACAATGGCATTGTTTTCCACTTTATCAAGAAATTCGTTTTCCATGACAATTTTCTAATTTAGTAACCGAACTTGAATCGACTCTTTCAAATATGCAGTGACATGCAAAGATAGCAACAAAACACAAACAAGTCAGTACAGCACAAGAATAAAATTCAAAGCAAGTACAAGAAAATCAAGCATCTATCTAGGAAATCACTAGGGTTTGAGATAGTTCTACCTAAAGTTGACGTACCTGACCCAGCAGATTCCTCGACCCTCACCCATTATAAGCTCATACGGACCGAGTTCGGTTCAGGGGAATACAATTTCCTATGGTTGCACGGAGATGAAAATTTCACGAAGACATATGTACGGATGTATCCTAAAAGTGATCCACTATCCTGCACGGAGGTGAAATCCTCACGAAGGAGTAGCTTCTCACTCCCACTTAAAAAGGTAAGACTAAACAGTCTTTATGCAATATGATGCCAAGATATAAAACTCAATTTACAGTAGTTATACGAAAAATAAATGCAGTGAAAGGATCGTATTTTTCAAATCAAATTTTCAATTTTCAAGAATAAGATAGAAAATAATCAATTTTACGGCTTGACTCTCTAATGTCCCAGTGGAGTCGCCAAGCTGTCGAAACCATTTTTTATTTGAAAAAAAAATCGACTTTTAAAAAATGCAAATTGAGTCGCACCAATATTTTTTAAAGGTGTGATTGGGTCACCTTGAAGTTTTAATAAAACATATTGATTTATTAAAATAACAATTTTGTCTTCGAATTTTGAGAAAACAGGTTCGGAAGTCTGTTACGGACGAGGAAGGGTTAGCACCCTCACAACGCCCAAAAATTGGTACCAAATTGATTGTTTAATGTCTTAGTGCTGAAAATTTGAAATGATTTTAAAATACGATCCCTTGAAAAGAAAACCTGAATAATCGAATTGGATGATAAGACATACCCATTTCAAGGAAATAAATTGTCACACTCAGTGAGTTAGGGTGCAACAGTTCAGTCTTCGAAATTAGGTTTGTCTTTTTAAAGTTTAAAAATTCATGCATTTTGAGAAGGATATTTGGTTATTTGGGTCAATCGAGAAATCAGAATCCAGTAAGTTAGGGTTCAATTTCTTGACATTCCTAAACACCGAATATTGTCTTTATTTTAATATCCTTAACTCGTGATAACAAAATGTCATATCCAGTAAGTTAGGATCCAACATTTTGAAATCCTAAAAATCTTTATTTAGAAATCATATGGCTTTATTAAAAAAGAGATACTCGGCTATCTAAATTCATCGAAAAAATTGAAGCCCAATAAGCTAGGACAAAATTCTCTCAAGAACTGTGAAGATTGAGTATTTCGTCAATTTTCAAATAAGATGATTTTAAAGTTTTAATGAATCATGTTTTTTTAAATGTAGTAATTAAAAGGCAATGTATTTGAATATAAAACGCACACCAATGAATATTGAACAATAAATAAACATAATCAAACATATAATAACAATTTTAATCATACATTAAGCAAACATCAACATCAACATTTAAAATCTATTAATCTAAAAAATGTAATTCATAAAAACAACAATGAGAGAAATGAAAATTAGGACTAAAATGTTTGTGCACAAAATGATAAAAAAGTAATTAATGTGAATATTTGAAACAATTTGATAATAGGACTAAAAAATGAATAAAATGTTTAAATGAATTTTAAAGATAAATTATAAGAAGAAGATAAAAATGGATAAATCTTAAAATTAATATACATATATTTTGACCTAGGTAAGCAAAAACTAACGTAAGTAATAATATACATATAATAATATGTGTAAAAATCGAAATAAGTAAAATGAAATGAAAATTTAAAAGAAATAAAGTATTTATATATAGAACATAGGTAAAAATTTGTAATTTGAAATTCATAATATATTTTTATATATACATATGTATACTAAAAATAATAATGAAAAAAAAACAAATTTGAGCTAAATTGATAACTGATTCAACACTGCGGGACTAAAATGGCAATTAAACACAAAGGCTCAGAGATTTAAAACCAGTTAATGGGAGCGGTGCCGTTTGATCTTTGAACAAAATGTGACCAGAATAAAATATATGGTATATATTTAAAAAATAAAGAAAATCGGATTGCAGCAATACAAAACAAAAGGGGGACTGGTTGCGCGAATAATCCAATTAACCAAAAAAAAGGCGGATCCTGCCCTCGGATCAGTCACCACACGAATCTGGGCCTTCGAACGACGCCGTTCCGAAGCCATCGTATTGGCGTCAAACAACGACGTTTTAATCACCGTGCTTAAAGGCTAAAATAACCCTAAAAACCATAACCCTTTCACTAAAAAAAACCTAAACTAAACACTCTCTGTGCCGCTTTGTGAATCGTCCACTCAAGGACTCTCTGAACCTCGCCCAAACTCCGATGACGACGGAGGGAGCAAGGATTCGGCCACAAGGTAAACTCCTAACTTTCTAATTTCCTTCCTTTTATTCTTTTACTTGAATCATGAACCAAACAGGCATAAAAATGAAAACCGAAAAACAAAAAAAAAACGCAAGATGCAAAGGAAAAAGAAAATAAAATCACCTTTAGAATTCTATTCTTTTCTCAGAATATTTTTTCTTGATTTTCTATCTCAATCCCAAGTAAGTCATTTACGGTATTCAAATTGGCTTTTTATAGGCAGAATTGTAAAAATAAAAATAAATAAATAAAATCTAATATATTACCGCCTCACCTCTTTTCTGTTATTTTTCCTTTCGCTACTGTTTGCGTGTGCATTTTGGGGGACTCACCACTGAGCAACAGATGATCTTGCTGCGTGTAGAGATGCAAGACCTGCGAGGAGAGCTGTGATTTTCCTTCTGCAGCGACTGAAGGGCTCTAGAAACCCTAGGAGTTTTTGGAATATTCTTCCAAAGTGGGCTAATTGGTCTGAGTTGGGTTTTGGGCTTTGAATCGGGTTTAGGTATTGTATTGGGTTTGGGTATTTAATTTAAGCTTAATGTAATCTGGGCTTTTGGTTAATAACTTGTATTGGACTGTATTATTCGGACTGTTTTTATTGGACTTTTAATTTTATTTATTTATTTATTGGTATTTATTGGGCCGGGCAAAATGGGTTATTACAGGTATAATAAGATATATATAAAAGTTGACAAAGCATACGTAAAGAGTTGGAGCAAGAAATATATGAGGTATATTTAACATGTGTTACATGCTTCTGTTTATTCTTTGGTTAATTAAAAGAAGAAAAAAAGTTTCTTTGGTTTCGTATATCAATGGAGTAAAGCTAGTGCGAAACTGATCGCACTAAAAGACGTCTATAACCATACAAGTTATAATCTGGTCGTTAAATTATTCAAAAGTTTTTAAGTCATTGAATCGTTAAAATCGATACTATATAGTTGTCTCTATTAACATTATCTATACCAAGTGAAAACTCTCTTTCTCTTTTTCTTTTACAGTTTAAATTTTTTCTTGAAATAGTTTTGGGAGTTACGAATCTATGAGTCAAAATTCAAACAATTTTTTCTCCGATATCTAACATTGATCGTCAAATCGACTTAGATCTAAGGTATGTTCTTCTACTCATCGATGGGTATATTGTCACCTAAAGCTCCCTTGACGATTTAAAAAAAAATTAACAACTCAGTGACTTTAAAAAAAAACCTTTAAATAGTTCAATGACTTAAATGAAAGCTTTTAAATAGTTCAAAACTAAATTGTAACATTTTTAGTTAAGTGACCAAAACAAAAATGTATTTATAATTTAATGACACGTGTAGTTTACCTTAAATTATAAAGTCAAATAAGTTTGTAAAAACATTAATTGAATATAAAATATTTTAATACAATGATTATATATATAATAAATATATAATATTAATAATGATTAAAAACTATAAATTTAAATTTAATGATAATATAAAATATATAATGATCATATTTCAACTAGTATAAAATAATAAACAATAATATATAATAATTAATTTATTATGTATTATTGTTATAGCATGTTATATAGTACTACAAAATGTAATAATATATTTAAAATATTAATACATAGATTTAACTATTAATTGGTTCAAAATCAAAACCGAATTGACCAACCAATTTGCTTGAATTGACTCGATTTGGGCGATTAAGCTAGTTTTAATCGCTAACTATAATAATGATATACTATACATAATATAACAATATAGTATTGTCACATCCCAAAAAACGGGTTAGTACAAATCGAGTTAGTGAAACCAAGAGTAGTCATGTTCTAATTTTAAGGGAAGATTGTGAAAATAATGTTAAGTAAATTGATTTGGTTTAGTGGCTAAGTTTTCATTTTGTGCATTTGAGGTCTTTTGTTCAAATCCTTCCCTTGAAATTTTATTATTTTTGTTCTAACCCCTATCCATGATTATTTGACATAGATATTTTTGCTCAATTGGTGATAAAAATGAGTTTGTTGGTTTAATGATAAGGCTTTAACTTACCAAAAGTCTTATGTTCAAATCATATGTGTGCAAAGTGGAGATTATTTTTATTTTAAACTCAGAAGAAAAATCTGATGTGGATATTCAATAAGAGTCAGTGGGGGTAGTTTTTAAACATATTAATTTAACAATATGACAACTAGTGTTATATGTATCATAAATAATTAAATATGATTTATTATGCAATACTAATAATAATATTTCTAATAAATTTTATTTTAATTAAGTTTTACTTTTACTTTTTATTTATTAGTGTTTAATGTTTTTATTAATATTATTATCTTTATTATTAATTTTAATTTAGAATGAGTTTATTTTTATTTTTGTTGATTTTGAATAAAATTTAAATGGGTTTTAGGTTTACGTTTGGATGGTACTGAGTTTGGGTTTATATAATATATTATATTTCATGTGTTATTATTAATTAGTTTCAAAACATAAGTTTCATTATTTGTTGCAAGTTAATTTTAAACACAAGTTTATATTCAAAATACATGTGTGATAAAATATCTAGTATTTAATAGATATAAAGTGGTTAATTTGGTTTAAAAGGTTATCAAAAGCTGAAATTGAACTAACAACATCAAATCAACCAATTACCTAATCCAACCTTTGTACATATATAAACTATTAATATATTATATAACATTATATAATATAGTAGGACAACTAACTTTCAAATGTATTAAGAGTATAAAGACTTGGAGCATATTTCAACCAGTCAAACAATAATTAATAATTAATATATTATGTATTACTATTATATTATGTAATATAGTATTAAATAATGTAAGTATTAATACATATATAATTATTAATACATACATATAAAGATACAAAAAGGTAATTGGTCCAAAGGAACCAAAGCCCACAAAAAAGACAACATAAGATGACCAAACCAAGACATTAGAAACAAGAAACACTATCCCTGACATAAAGCGCCCACACCTAAAATAAAACACCTAAAAAAGCGAAAGAAAAGACTCAACAATAACACTCAACCATGGCCATAACCAACACTATGACACATATCAGCATAGCACCAGAAATATAAAAATGAGTGCCTCGTTAGAACCATGCCCAAAACAAATCAGAACGAGATGAACCTTTCTTCGCCATCAACTCTAGCAAACGGTTCGATCCACCAGCAGACAACACAAAAGAGACCATCGAGAACATAGAAACAAGATCAAACATCCACCCTTGAGCATTGCCAACATCCTTCAACATATGCACCATACTTTTACTACGCAATCTAATGAATAATTTCTATCGACAAAAAAATGGTGTTTGGATGAGAAATTAAACCACTATTCGGACAGCCTCACACTTCGCTGCAGTCAATCCCAACAATCGCCCTGTATTACAGGCTGGCCTGTCACAAATTGTAGTGGCAATTTAAGTACTTTTCTATTCTTAAAGAGCTCGTTTTCTAGCCATTCTAATATTGTTTATTGCATTTTAGGTTTTATTAGTCTAGATTCAAATTATTACAAAATAAGCATTTTTACGTAGTTTTTAGTGTTTTGAAGACCCGTGGGGCCAACTTGGGCCTCAATAACGACTAATAGGCTACTTGAGTGTCTGAGGTGCCATTTCAGGCTAAGGAGCATAAAGGATGACAATCGTGTCACGACACAGGGTGATATGTGTTGCAACATAGAACTTTGAAGATGCTAGGGTTGAAAAAGACTCCAAGTTGTGAAGAGTGGTTCTCCCACGTCACGACAACGTGATGAAATTTGGAATGATCCAATTGTACTATTGGATGATGACGTTGCGATGAGGGTTTTTTTGACGTCACAACGACATGACAAAAATATGCAAAGAAGCAGTCAAATTTTGGACAATCACTTCAAGTTACTTTACCTAATTAAACCCTAATTACTTTAGGGGTATTTTAGGCACCTAGCACACTAAAGTTTGCCTATTTAAACAACTCCATAACCTCATTAGAGTGGTTGGATGTGACGAAAATATTTTCTTTAATTTTCAGTTTTAGTTTTCTTTTTATGTTCCTGTAGTCGAAATCTTTTCTATTCTGATGTGAAGAAGATTGCAAGAAGAGATTGCTTCGGAACTGCACTTATAGATTTATTCATGAGAAATTTCTTTATCCTTTTCTTCTATTCTTTTATTTATACATCATTAACCTGATCTATTAATTGTTGTATGAATATTGGGATAAAATCTTGTGCTTTATTTATATATGCAATATTTGGTTATGGAATTGATTAATTAATTGAGTTAGTGTTTATCTAAAATTTAGTGTTTATTCAAAAGTACATAGTATATTAAGAAGTGAAACCCCTAGTAGAATATCTAGACAAGTGAGATCGGAAGGGTATCCTTTCAAGTATAAACTTGTGCCAAGCGGTGAGGCCTGACGGAGAAAATATGCCTAGGAAAATACCAGAAGGGTGACGTAGGTGGTAATCCTTAGTAAAGATGAGACCTGACGGGTATTCTAGCTAAGGGTAATAAATACTCAATTCAGGATAATTAAATACTCGCATCGTTGACATTAGGAATAGAAAATTCCATTATGTTAGTCTATGTTAAGTAATTTAATTAGTTTAATTAATACTTTAACTTTGAATCAACATTACTAACCTGTGACTCAATTAGAATAGTCACTATTTTCTATAATTAATTTAATAATAAATTTATCCAATATGCAATCCCTTGGTACGATCCTCAAAATATTTGCCAGTGTTCTATTGTAATACAAAACTATATTGCAATTTGACATATTCGCTTGAAGATACCACAGTTTGTTCTATATATTTTATATACACAATTTTTAGTCTAAATGTTCACACGTTTGGAGGTGGTCAAGTTGTTGGCGTCATTGTCAAGGATTGCTACGGTGAAAATTGTTATTAGATTGATTACGTTCAAAATAATATTAGTCGAAAGATGAACGAGCTAGATAGTATTCAAACTTTTACTTTTTTTGTGTGTTAAATTATTATTATTTTATTAGTACCTCATTGATTAACAGATTTAATGATGGATGAATTTCATTACATGTGGTTTAATGATGAGAGTAATTCTTGGGATGACGAATGGAACTACATAACGAGTTGGTCGAACAGAGCTTCGACAAACCAGTGGAGTCATGACGGAGTATGGTCGAACAGAGCTTCGACAAACCAATGGAGTCATGACGGAGTATATGAGAGGGGAGTATATGGTCAATGGGAGATTATGTTGAACCAAAGATCGCTCATGATAGAGCTACTCCAATGAAGATATGAAGCAATGACTCCATTAAAAAGGTCATGTTTGATGTTCCCAACTTTGGCCGCAAAGACCATTGTATTGTTGTCAATCATCTTGAACCAAATTCTAAAAGCCAACAAGAGTTGGATTTAGTCATGGATAATGTACATAGGCAGATATATGAGGAACATTTAGAGATGTTCGAATATCCAACTAAAACCCTTTATGATTAGGATAAAATAACTTCGCGCGGAGCAATTGGACCATCTTTAACCAAAGAAGCTTCGGAAATGGAAAATATGATGGCACAAATGTTAGAAATAATGAAATTGCTTGAACAACAAATAAAGGTATAGTTTCCAACAAAATAAGCAATGCACAAGGTTCCCAAATCTGATCACGAGGACTAATCCACTGTTATCGATCATCTAGAATTCAATGGTAACAATCAGCAAGAGTTAGGAACCGATGGCCAAGAGGACAAGTTGAACATGATTGAAGTTGTCACCAATTCTATTGACTTAGTCATAGACATAGCATTAGATGTAAAGGTAGAATTGACTGCTGACTTAAAGCTTAAACCAATTCTAAATGGAAGTGTAGAAGAGCCGACACACCTTCTGGCCAGGGTAGTAGAGAAGCCAACCGAAGAAGTTGACAAGTTCATCTCATTATCGTTTGACGATGAAGTTAAAGCTAAGGCTAATAAATCCTCACGTAAAATTGAGGTGAAAATGCTCGAGGTAATAATACCCTGAAAAATAATTTGGGCTGGTTCAAATTTGGTGTCAAGTGGCTTATAATGTGGATAATGCAACATCAGTGGAATTGACCTATGGTGTTGGTTTGCATATCTTGATGGAAAAACAAACAAATGGACCAAAGTGTAGAGAACCGGTTGGAATTTCTTCTTTAGTGGTGATACGAATGTCCCAATATTGAAAAAGGACTTCTCATTTAAATTTTACAATTTTATTTTTCATTTAAGTGTTCTTAATTCTCTTGTTAAATTTTTTAATTCAAGTAGTTTTTTTTGTATTTACGATAGGGGTATCTAAGCTCGTAAAAGAGGGAAACCAAAGAATCGAGGAAAAACAAATTTTACTCACGGGAGGCCAAAACAGGCTATGACATCATGACGAGAAGTATCACATCATCACGACGAGCTTCTCCCACATCTCAACGTGCCTCACAACATCAGGATGAGCCAACCAAACAAGGCACACAAACAATCGATGACATACTGACAAGAATTTTTGCATTGTCACAATGAGGATCTCACATCGCAACGTAAGGTAGGATCACATCGCAACAATCCGTGACGTAACAACTATGGGAATTTGAGTAAAAAAAAGTGAAATTGTGACGAGCCACCAGCCATATCATGACGAGCTAAAGGGTAACGATCTTGAAACTCGAGACAAATAGGCGAAGACGTGACGATAATAAAAGGCCCATGTCACAACGAGCCCTAATCAGACGCACCCCAAAAAATTTTCTCCTTTAATTTCTCAGTCATCCTCCACCCTCCACAAACACAACCACCTTAGTTTTCATCTTCTATCATTCTCGAGCCATTGATTCCTCATCCTTTATGTATTTTTCTTTTCCATTTTTTTAGGTTTTAACAATTAAACAACTCTTACAAAGCGCAGTAGTCAACGGGGAAACACTACAATTAGTATATTAATTCTCAGTGATATTCATTCACTCTTTATTCTTCATTAGTGTTTTTTTGCTCGATTTAGTATAGTAGATTAGGGAATCTAGATTTTTGAGTAAATTTAACAGTGCTTATTAAGTGTTGGAATTGTAGTTTGAAAATTAGTCTTGGGCCCTCGTAAATGAATCAAAGAACCAACGAGTGCAATATTCCCAACAATCCAATGGGATGATTTATCTCTAATAATTATGTTAAACGATTCAACAAGTTTTTTGAAAAACCTATAATTCCTAAATATCAATTTGATTTTTCTGTCAAATTATTTCACGATCCGATCATAACAAGGGTCGAGCACCTAAGGTGGTCCACTTTTTGTCGACAACCCCTTAAACCTACTGTTATCTCGATAGTTTCAGAATTTTACGTAGATTTTCCTGAGGCAGAAGACTGAAAGGTCATCGTGAGAGGTATTTTCATAGATTCCTCTCTAGTCGCAATTGAAGCCACTCATAGGACACCTCATTATGATTCATACTTTTATGAAAAATTATAAGAAGATGAGGTGGACTATGAGGCAATTATAATTTTTGTGACTGAAGGTCAAGGTACATGAGTTTGTAGGGCAGGAAAAAATGACCTGATACAATTCCAACAATCTTTAATACTCCCCGAAGAAAAAATCTGGATGTACTTTTTTCTGCAAAAGTTTTTCCTATAAATCACGTCATAGAAATTACCCACGATCGTGCCATCCTGCTACATGCTATTTTTCAAAATGAACAGATAAATGTGGTAGACCAAATCTTCTACAACATGGGAGAATATGTAGGAGGGCACACATGAGGGATTTCAAACTAAAACTTGATTATAGAAATGTTCAGGAGGGTCAACGTTGCGTTAGACGGTGAGAAGCAACCTGCCTACCAAAGGGAATCTTAAATGATGTTAGTTTTGAATAGTTCTGCAATCAATGTGCTAATCAAGTGGAGGAGACAAATGAATAGGTGGCGGCACAATAGGGATCTACTCAAAATCATGGGCTTTCAGTGTAATGCCCTAAATTTTTAGATTTTTGAATGTGTTTTGTTGTCAAATAAGTTGACTTAGTTTGGTGGTTAGGTGTCTTAGGTGTTCAAGTTGGGACCTCTGTTCAAGTCCCGTTGGGAGCAAATTGTGGATTCTTTTTCTTTTTTATGGGGTTTTTCAGAATTAGAGTTTTCTTTAAATTTTAAAATTATTGGATGGGGATTAAGATAACATTAGATTTAATTAGATTTTAATTAAATCAAATATCCCTTATTTTGTTTTAATCTTGGTAAGCACGTAAAATCCTTCTTTTGGGGTTTCACGTTCCTTACTTTTTGGCTACCATTTTGCCACTTAAAATTTCCTTCTTTTGGTTCATCTTTGGTTTGGCTACCATACACTTTCATTTTGTTTTCTTGCTGCCATTGCTTGTTCCTTTTGTACTCTTGATTTCGGTTTCGACACTAATGATAAATTGGTGTACGTTGTTGGGTATTCTTTTGGTATTGTTCGTTTCTACTAATCTTTGTTTGGGAGTTTAACGATTAGTTTCGTTATGTAAAAATATTCATTTTTAATACTTAGTGCGACTAGTTCATTCTTTCTAGGCGAAGGAGTAGCGAATCAAGATCCTTTGGTGGTGTAAGCGTTAATTTTGATCGTTTTGCATGAAGAGTAAGTGTTTGAACTCGTTCTTTGGAAACTTTTTGTATGGAAAAGAGAGTATTTTGGCATAGCCTTTTGTGATGATTGATGAGTAACTAGTTCATTTTAATGATTAATTGTAGGTTTCTTGGGCTTCCAATAGTGTGGTTGGTCATTTACACAATCAAGTGGTGAAAACAACCCAAAATTCTGTTTAAAATTCAATAAAAATTACAAAGTAGTGGCTACTATGAAACTACTCAGTCTCCACAAGGTTCTGTGTGGCGGCCGTGTGCAGCACTAGCTGTGTGGGATTTTCCAAACTATCCTTAGTTGCCCTGTGTAGTACATGACTGAGTGAGGCTGTGTTGGCCGTGTAGATCTTTTTAGACCATGAGGATGGACTGTATGTGCCTCTTTGGAAAATTTCAAGGCCCAATTAATGGTCATTTAGGGGAAGTGATATTTGGATCTAAGGACATCACGTGGGTTGAAAAACTATAAGTTTTGTCCTAAAGTACATTCAAACAGCTTGAAAAGCTTGGTAAACATCTTAAAGTTTTATTTAAAACTCAGGTTTAAAAATGTATCCGGTAGTTATGTGCCTGAGTATGACATGTAATATATACTATATGTGAATATGCTATCTTTTTTAAGGTTACGATATGTATAAAGCATGTGTATGATATGTATGTGTCAGGGTGGGATATGCATGATGGAGGTAGTGTTTATGGTAATTTATACTGCAAACATGGCGGCCAGACCACAACATTATGTTTGTGGCAGCTTATCTGTAGATTGTTAAATGGCATCCCGCCACATATTGGTGTGATTGGATGGATGGACTTTTGTAGTCCCATGTGGTGTGATTGGTTGGACGGAGATGGTGTGTAGTGGATTGGGGTAGGTTTATGATATGTGTTACGGTTTGATAAGTTGTGATCTAACATGTTACACTACTGTTTGGATTTGATATGATATGAACATTTGGAACAAATTCATTATGTGATATTTTACTATAAAATTAATGTATATTAAATGCATGAATTGGCGCAATGGGCCAAATCGTTCACTGGGTTATTAGCTCACGATTCTGTATGCTTTAATTCAAGTAATCCTTCGGCCTAGTAGTGCACAGCGTGTCGGGAGGCTCGAGTTTCACATCCTCAACATAGTATTTTGTGGTTTTATTATGTTCATTTTAATTGGACTTTACGGACTTTATTTTGGTTGTTAGTTTTAGTCAAATTATAGATTTTTTAGTTCATTAGGACTCAGATGGCTCGTGTTGCCAACGCCTGTAATGGTTAATAAACTTATCTAAGGTAACTAAAATTAAATGATATGTTTTCAAGTAATAGCGGTCGCAAGTTATGTTTGACAATTTCAATAAAATGAGTTGAAAGGATTAAGTTAAAGAGATTTTAACTCGGGATTTTAACGTGAATGAAATGATTTACAATTAACAAATGATGTAACGTCCAATTCACATAAAAATAATTTTCTTTACTATGCAAATTTGTTTTCTTTGTACTTTGTTTTGCAATGTGACCTCCATAATCTGACCGTAACGTCTAGGCCGGGTATGGGTTGTTCCATTTGGTGGTATTAGAGTCAGGTTTAAAAACTCGGCTGTGTGTTTTTGGGTCTAAATTATTTTTAAAAAAATTATTGCTAAATTGGGATTTTGTTGAAATTGTTTTTGAAACTTTAGGATAAGTGAAACCGAGACTCCGTCGTTGATTGAAGTAAGTAGTTTAAAGTTTGGTTATACAATAAAGACACTTTGTATGAGAAACTATAGTGTAGGGTATGCCCTTTAGAGACTATAGTATTAAAAGAAAATAAAGTAAAATAAAAATGTGTTCTCTCTGTTCTCGTAAGTATTATGATAAGAATTTATTAATAAAAATTGAACCTAAACTAATTGCATAAAATTTCTAGAAAAAATGTAGATAAGAAAATGAGGACGCGGTGGAAACCTCACCCGTGGACACGATGGACACCGTCGGGGTGCACAAGTCAAAATTTTTTCAATAGGCAATATGCTTCATTTAGATACGGGTGAGACCATCGGGACTCCGACTGCTAAAACTGAGCTTGTGACTCAGAATGCCAGAGATGACGCACTATCCCAGACAATGTTGAGGGTTTTGAAGAGGGTCGCTGGGAGCCATACTGGATTTGGATTGGGGTACCGAGGTTCGATTACGAAATGACATCGGTCTAATGGAGCTAAACTTTTTAGGGGTGTCACTAGAGTCGCTCCGACTGTGGCTGAGTATTTGTTCAAAGCCACTGAGAGAGTCATGAATGATTTAGATTGCACCCTTGAGTATAAGTTAGAGGGTGCAATATCCTTGCTTCGCGATGAGGCATATTAGTGGTGGCTGACAATTCAGGAAGGAACTCAGCCAAAGCAGCTGACATGTGATTATTTTCAGAATGCCTTTCAAGGTAAATACGTGGGCGTGAGCTATGTGGAGGCCCGTAAGTTAGAGTTTATGAGTTTGACTCGATGACATAGATTAGTGGACGTGTACGAGGTCAAGTTTTTATGATTGAGTCGGTATGCTCGGGGACTTGTTTCTAATGACAATAAAATATGTGAAAGGTTTGAGGGGGCTTGAGGTATGAGCTCAAGGTTTTGGTAACCCCTCAGAGAGAATGGGTCTTTGCAGTTTTGGTGGATAAGGCAAGGATAGTTGAGGAGGTCAAGCGTGCTGAGCGCGAGAGGAATGATCGAAAGAAAAGTCTGAATATGAACAAGAGGGATTCGTGTCCTTCTAGTTCTTCTCAGCAGCCCATGAAATAAGTTAGATTTGAACCAATTGCCAGAGTGGAGCCAGCAATCAGAATTGAGCAAGTTTTAGTATGTGGTTATTGTAAAAAATGTCATCCGGGCAAGTGTTAGAGAAGAACTAGGGCTTGTTTTAGGTACAGTATAGTAGGGCATTAGATTAGTGAGTGTCCCTTAATGGTTGAGCTTGGGCAGGCTCCAGTTTAGGGTTAGATTTTACCTTAGAGAGTTGGTTAGCAACATGCCAGGGGTCGTGGTCTGATTCGAGGGTTGTAATGGTAGCGGTTGTGGTCAAAGAGCAACAAGTAGAGGTGCATGATAGGTTGAGGCTAGACAACCAGTGCGGGTTTATGTGGCGAGACGCCGAGAGGATAGAAATATGGTTGATCTGATTATCGATACGTTTACTATTTACTCACTAGTAGAGAACTTTCTTTGTTTTTGGTATCATCAGTTGAGAGTTATTGAGGCTGATGTATACAAGACTACTTTTAGGACCTGTTATGCTCATTACGAGTTTCTTGTGATGTCATTCGGATTGACTAATGTCCGGGCAGCGTTCATGGATCTCATGAATTGAGTTTTTCAACCATACTTGGATCAGTTCGTCGTTGTGTTTATTGACGATATTTTGGTCTATTCTAAGTTAGAGGAGGAGCACGATGGGCATCTTCGTACGGTTCTTTAGATTCTTTAGGAAAAAGAATTATATGCTAAACTAAGTAAATGGGAGCTTTGGTTGGTTGAGGTTACCTTTTTGGGACATGTGGTTTCTATTGAAGGTATTCGAGTGGATCCTAAAAAGATAGAGGCGATTTTGGAATGAAAGTAGCCGTGGAATGTAATTGAGCTTCGTAGTTTTCTGAATTTGGTAGGGTACTATCGAAGATTTGTGGAAGGGTTTTCGTTGATAGCGAAACCTTTGACTAAGTTATTGCGTAAGAATGATCCATTTGTTTGGACTAGTGAGCATGAATTGAGCTTTGAGAAGCTCAAATCGGTTTTGACTCAAGAACCCGTACTGATTCAGCCTGAGTCTAGGAAGGAGTTTATTATGTATAGTAATGCATCGCATACTGGTTTGGGTTGTGTATTGATGCAAGATGGTATAGTCGTTGCTTATGCGTCCAGAAAACTTAAGCAGCACAAGAGTAATTATCCAGCTGATGATCTTGAGCTTGCTATTGTAGTTTTTACACTTAAGATATGGAGGCATTACTAGTATGCTGAGAGATGCATTATTTATACAGATCACCAGAGTTTGAAATATCTTCTCACACAGAAAGAATTAAATCTCACGCAATGTTGTTGGATCGAGTTGCTTAAGGATTATGATTGTTTGATAGAGTATCAGAGATCAATGATTGATTTGAGGGCGATGTTTGCTCGTCTAAGATGATGGTGGGATTTTGGCTTAGTTTCAGTTAAGCCATCTTGGTTGGATGAGATTAAGAGCAAGCAGTCCCAAAATGAGTCTCTGGTTAGGCGGGTTCACTCGATGGATAGGGGTAAGAATACAGATTTTGGGTATAATTATGATGAAATTCTGTGTTTCCGAGGTCGTATATGTGTACCCAAGGATGTGTATTTGAGGAAGTCTATCGTATGGGAAGTGCATGTAGCTCTTATGCTATGCATCCTGGGGGTAATAAGAGTTATCATGAACTTTGTGATTTGTATTAGTGGCCGAGATTGAAGCGGGAAGTGACTGAGTTCATGTCCCACTGTTTCACATGTCAACAGGTTAAGGTTGAACATCAGCGTCCTTCTGGTTTGTGGCAACCCGTTAAGATTTCGTTGTGGAAGTGGGAGAGGGTAACTATGGAGTTTGTCGGTGGGTTACCTGTGGCACCCACTAAGAAGGATTCGGTCTAGGTTATTGTAGATCGATTAACTAAGTATGCTCATTTCATTCCGGTAAGGACCAATTACTCGTTGCAGAAGTTAGCAAAGTTGTATGTTTCTAAGATTGTCTGATAACATGGGGTTTCCAGTATCTATTATTTCAGACCGAGACCCTTGTTTTACTTCACATTTCTGGCTGAAGCTACATGAGGCATTGGGTACTCGTCTTAATTTTAGTACGGCTTTCCTTCTCAAACTGATGGTCAGTCGGAGAGGGTAATCCATATTTTGGAGGATATGCTTCAGAGTTGTGTGATTGATTGTCGAAGGAGTTAGGTGGAGTTTTTGCTACTGGCTAAATTTGCTTATAATAGCTTCTAGTCGACTTATGAGGCTTTATATGGTAGGAAGTGTCGTACTCCTCTTTGTTCAACTTATGAGGTTAGGTGCCTTAGGCATTCGCGTTAGGTCTCGTGTTCGAGTGCCGTTAGGGGCAAATTGTGGATTCCTTTACCTTTGCATGAGGTTTGTTGAGAATTAGAGTTTTGTTTAAATTTTAAAAGTTTTGGATGGGGATTAAGATAATATTAGATTTAAATAGATTTTAATTAAATTAAATATCCATTATTTTGTTTTACTCTTGTTAACCACTTAAAATCTTTCATTTAGGGTTTCACGTTTCTTGCTTTTTGGCTGCCGTTTTGCCACTTAAAATTTCCTTCTTTTGGTTCATCTTTGGTTTGGTTACCATAAATTTTCATCTTGTTTTCTTGCTGCCATTACTCGTTCCTTTTGTACTTTTGATTTCGGTTTCGCCACTGAAGATAAATTAGTGTAACTTGTTGGGTATTCTTTTGGCATTGTTCGTTTCTACTATTCTTTGTTTAGTTGTTTAACGATTATTTTTGTTATGTAGAAATATTTATTTTTAATACTTAGTGTTATTGGTTCGTTCTTTCTAGGCGAATGAGTAGTGAATCAAGATCCTCCGGTGGTATAAGATTTGATTTTGATCGTTGTGTGTGAAGAGTAAGTGTTCGAATTCGTTCTTTGGAAACTATTTGTATAGGGAAAAGAGTATTTTGGAGTAGGCTTTTGTGATGATTGATGAGTAATTAGTTCATTTTAATGATTGATTGTAGCTTTCTTGGGCTTTCGATAGAGTGGTTGGTCATTTACGCAATCATGTGGGTGAAAATAACCGAAAAATCTATTTAGAATTTGATAAAAATCACAAAATAGTGGCTGCTGCAAAACTGACTAATTTCCACAAGACCGTGTGTGGCGGTCGTGTGTAGCACACAGCTGTGTGGGATTTTGCAAACCATGCTTAGTGGTCGTGTGTAGTACAGACCTGTGTGAGATTGCGTAGCCCGTGTGGCTAGGCCGTGTGAGATTCACAGCCATGTGGATCTTTACAGGCCGTGTGGTCTACACAGACATGTGGGCCTTTTTGGCAAATTTCAAGGCCCAATTAAAGTTCATTTCGAGGAAGTGATATTTGGATCCGAGGACATCATGTGGGTCGGAAAATTGTAAGTTTTGTCCTAAAGTACGTTCGAATAGTTTGAAAAGCTTTGTAAACATGTTAAACAATTACTTAAAACTAGTGGTTTAAAAATGTATCTGGTAGTTATGTGTATGAGTATGACATTTAATATATGCTATATGTGAATATGCCATCTATCTTGAGGTTACAAAATGTATTAAGCATGTGTATGAAATGTATGTGGCGAGTTAGAATATGTATGATGGAGGTAGTGTTTATGGCAGTTCATACTACAAACATGGCAGACAGACTGCAACATTATGTTTGTGGCAGCTCAGCTACAGATTGTTAAGTGGCATCCCGCCACATATTGGTGTAATTAGAGGGATAGACTTTTGTAGTCCCATGTGGTGTGATTAGTTGGACAGAGATGGTGTGTAGTAGATGGTGTAGGTATATGATATGTGTGTTATGGTCTGATAAGTTGTGATCTAACATGTTACACTAATCTATGGATCTGATATGATATGAACATTTGGAACAAATGCATTATGTGATATTCTACTCTAAAATTAAGGTATATTAAATGCATGAATTGGGGAAATGTGCCAAATCGCTCATTAGGTTATTAGCTCATGATTCTGTATGTTTTAATTCAAGTAATCCTTCGACCTAGTACTAGATAGCGTATTGGGAGGGTCGGGTTTCACATCTTCAACATAGTATTTTGTGGTTTTATTATGTTCATTTTAATTGGACTTTATAGATTTTATTTTGGTTGTTAGTTTTGGAAAAATTATGGATTGTTTAGTTCATTTGGACTCAAATGGCTCATTTTTCCAACGCCTATAATGGTTAATAAAATTATCTAAGGTAACTAAAATTAAATGATCAGTTTTCAAGTAATAGCAACCGCAGGTTAAGTGTGAGGATTTCAGTAAAATGAGTTGAAAGGATTTGGTTAAAGAGATTTTAACTTGAGATTTTACTGTGAACGAAATGATTTACAATTAACAAATGATGTAACGTCCAATTCACATAAAAATAGTTTTTCTTTTACTAATCAAATTTGTTTTCATTGTACTTTGTTTTGCAATGTGACCTCCATAATCCGACTGTAACGTCTAGGCATAGTATGGGGTGTTACATTCGGAGCCAATGGAGGAGCCACATCCCGTACCATTAAGGGTACAAAGAAAGAAGTTGACTTCAACTTCGGTAGCTCTGATGAGAGAAGAAATGGCCCGACGTGTAAAGGCATACCTAGAGTACAACATCGCATACAACTATAAGTACGGGAAAGAAATGAGCCATCTAGCCGAGAAATTCAGCATAGAGCCGTTCTGATGCCTATAAACACCTTCATTTTGGAAAGCTCCATCCAACACCACTTGACCCGCATAGGATATACCATCCACTACCAGAGGAAAGGAAAAGATGGTTAATTCGGACAAGGACAACTGCACTGAAGAGTTCGATGAGGACGCCTTTGCCAGCCATTGAAGGAGTAAAAAGTTATTATTTTTCTATTGTTACTTATATGTTTAGTTTACAAAAAAAACATAATTTTTATGTTTAGATAGAGTTTATTTTTAATTTTTAAACAAATGTGTGTTTTTCTATGTAGGAACCTCATATTTTGACGGCACAAAATTTTGGAGCTAAACTTGAAAGGACGATACAACCTAACAACAATTACGACATGGAGACACCAAAATGGGTAATTTTGTTCCTTAATTTTATTTTGAACACATTAGGGACAATGTGCTAAATAAAGTGTGGGGGTGACATAGAATTTTTAATTTTTAAAATTTTCATTTTTATTTATGTTTAATTTTCGTAATATTTTTAGTCAAAAAATTTTTATGTTCTGTCTGTGCTTGAGCTTGTAGAAATACAAGTGATTGATTAAGATCATGTACATCGGTCGTTTGTTTAAACTGTAAAATTTAGCTTGAGAATAAACGGTTTTAGGTTATTTGCATTTAGACTAGTTAGTTCAAATTGTTAAACTATGAATAGGAAAAATGGGTTGAATGTACCAAATGACATAGGTATTTATGAATATATATATATATATATGTATGTTGAATAATAGGTTGTTTAAATTGAATACTCCATAATTAAATCCATGGTTATTGAAACAATCTAGTATAATAAGTATAAAATCCTTACAAGTATGTGTCTTAAAATAAAATTGAATGAGCGAACAAAAGCACTGTGAGGGTTAAAATCAAATCGAGTGTGACAAAAGTAGAGAACATATAAAAGCCAAAAGAGTGAAGAGTGATCAAAGTGAATTAAATTAAAAATATGAGAAATTAAGAAAACCACATTCATATTGGCACAAATTCTAGTACGTTTCTTGTACTTATAAATATTTTATTTGTAGAAACTAACGTCAATAATGGCAATATAGAATGATCGCAAAGCCATAAAAAAGAAAAATAAAACATACAGATTTTACGTGGAAAACCCTTTTGGGAAAAACCACGGACAGAGGAGTTTAGATGGCATCTATTTATAGGTTGAAAACCCTTATTCTAATCAATGTACAATAAAAGAAGTATAGTTCTATATGGATTCTACTTTTATTTTATTTTACTACTGTATTTTATTTTAACAACGATTCGAATCACTCAACTCTAACAATCTCCACCTTGACATGAATTCTCAATGAACAAGTTCTTCACTTTGAACTCTCAACGAACAAGTTCTCCACCTCTTCCATGAAACCCTTTTAAGGGGTGTTCTTCAATAATAAGCACCAACCAAGTCCAAGCAATGCTCAAACATGGTTATAGGAAGTGGCTCAGTCATCATATTTGCAGGTTTTCATGAGCACTAACTTTCTTACAACAATATCTCCACGAGTAATAATATTACACACAAAACGATCCCGAACATCAATGTGCTTTGTACTCTCATGAAACATTTGATCTTTCGTAAGGAAGATGGCACTCTGACAATTACAAAACACCGTACTGACTTGAAGGTCTTTTCTGAGTTCACTAAATATTCCCTTTAACCAAATAACTTCTTTAGAAACCTTAGTAATCATCATGTAATCAGCTTTAGTAGTAGACAAAACAATTGTAGTTTGCAAAGTGGCTTTCCAATGAATTTCACAACCCCCAATAGGAAAGACATACCTTGTGAGAGTTCTTCTTTTATCAAGGTCTCTAGAAAAATCAGAATCAACGTACCCAATGACTCCATCTCTAGTTGTTTCAAATTATAAGCAAACATTAGTACTACCCCGTAAGTAACTAAAAATCCACTGAACTCCTCTCCAGTGTTCTTTACTAGGATTCGTAATGTATCTACTAATTGCACTAAATGCATATGATAAAACTAGACGTCAGCAAACCATAGCATATATGAGAGATCCCACAACACTAGAATATGGAACACGTGACATGTAGTCAATCTCATCATTTGATTGTGGAGACAAAGCTGATGAAAGTCTGAAGTGGGCTACTAATGGAGTACTGACAGGCTTGGCATTCTGCATATTGAACCTGCAAAGAACTTTCTCAATGTACGATTTCTGACTTAGGTACTGTAACAACCCTATTTTAGTGGAATCAGAACAGTGGTTTTAGGATCACAAACCTAATGTGAAAATATTTATTTTATTATTATTTTAATATCTATAGCAAGTTAGTATTATCGTATAAAAAATTGATTAAAAAAATTTACCGTTTCCATGCTTAATTCAATAAAAAATACTAAATTGCAAAAGGTGCAAAACTTGAGTTCTATAAGATAATGGGATCTAATGGCTATGCTATTAAACGGTTGAGGGTTTTAGGTGGTAAATTGACCATTAATATGTTGATTGGACTTTTATGGACATCTTTAAATGATTTTTAAGGTTAATTACAAGGTTATTTAAGTAATTTAATAACTAAAGTATAGTAAACTTAACAAAACAAAGGCCATCATCTTTGTTGTCATCCTTGACCAAAATTAACCTAATAAAAACACCATTTTTATCACCTTAAGCATTCAACCATCTCTCTCCCTTGCATATAAGTGTATTTTTGTCTCGTTTTTAATGATTTCTATGTTTTTGGAGTCATGGTAGCTTAATCTAGCAAGCCTAGGGACTAATTTGCAAAATTTTCCAAAGATTAGGGTTTTTCCATGGATGTATACATGTTTTTTATGATGTTTGATGGAAGAAAATGAACCTTTGTTGTTAGATAAACAACTTTTGTAAAGTGAATTTTGTTGATAATGTCAATTAGGGATTAAATTAAAAAATGTTAAATATTCATGGTGAAAATTATGAAATAATGAATTTTTGAGTTGATAGGGACCTATATAGAATTCGGCTAGCATGGCTTAGTGATGAAATTGTATGAATTTCACTTTACGAGCTTAGAGACTAAATTGTAAGGAAATCAAAACATTAGGGGCAAAAGTAGAATTTTGTAAAAATATAATTTTTGGGTTGAATTGAATTCAATGATTATTGAATGAATTGAATTTGATTATTTAAATCAAGTTAAGAATCGTACGAATTAAGATCGAGGGAAAGAAAAAGTGTCGGACTAGTCGATCTAATTTCTTCATTTGTGATCGAGGTAAGTTCATACGTTTAAATAGCATTTTTAATGTGTTTGATTTAAATGCTGTTATATATTTTTTCATATCATGTTACGATGAAAAAATCTAACGACGTTCGACGACTATTGAGCCCCATTTGAACCTCAGAAATATATAGGATACAAATGAAATGTCATTAATGTTACAGTGTTTCGGGTGATGGTCTTGAATTTCCTACTGGTGGCTGAGTTTCAGCATGTGTTGCGGATACTTGATACCTTGTGTGAGCAGTACTGTGTAGCTGCATTTCGGCTGACAGCTTGTGTGAGCAGACCCATTTATGGCTTGAGAGAGAGCATCTATGTAAAAGAAAAAGGAAACTAATGGTTCCGACCATATGTTAGCACATATTTTGTGAGATTCCCTCGTATCTGATATTATTCTAAGTGGTTCAACGGGCATATAAAGGAAAGGAACAACAACTGTTCCAATTAGAAATGTCATGAAAATTTGGAAAGTGTGTATAGTCATGTTCACGAAAAGAATGAATGCTTATATGATTTATTCATGAAAGCTATTTTATCATGTGGTGATTTTTGCTAAGTTATCTGTTTAATCACTAACTTGAGTTGTTGTTGATGCTTAGACTTGCAGCAAGCTATGTTGGACTAATTCTTAATTATTTTTAAGCTTATGTATTGATATGGTAAGCATTGTTATGATTTACAAATTGAATAAGCATTATAGGCTTACTTTGTGTTCTTTTTTATATTTTATAGTTAATCAAAAGCTTGTTCGGGTTGAAAGCTTGTTGGAGACCTATCACACTATCCATCTGCTATACCGGTAGATTTTGGTAGTTTTGAGTTATGGTTATAATGGTATGTATAGGTGTTTTGTGCTTGATGATATAACCATTATGTTTGGCTTGTAAATATGGTATTTTTTTTGATGAAATAGTTATCATGTGGCATGTATATATGTGGTTTAATGATTGATGATATTAAGCATTTTTGTGCTTTTATGGTTAATGTTGAAATGGTTTAGTGATGATAGGCTTTGAATGGCCAAATTGGTATATTTGAGTGTGAATTTGGCATGTGAACATTGTGGTATGTTTTGGTATGGTTTTAGTTGCAAAAGTTGGATGGTTAATGGCTAATTAATGCAAATGTATAAAAATGTTTGATTGTTGTGATTGAGTTCTCTTTAGGGCATATTGGTTGTATGAGTAATTGCCATGATGATGTAGCTTGACTATGCATGTGTTAGGTACATTTTGAATGCTTAAAAATAGCTGGAAATGGCTTGAATATGTGATCATGTTTTGGGTGTGGCAAATGGCTTGAAAATGGCCTATTTCTTGTCCACACGGCCTAAGACACGAGCGTGTGTCTCCTATAGGTTTCAAAGGGAGTTGCATGGCCTGGCACACGAACGTGTGACTTGGCTGTGTGACTCAAGTCAAAGAGTTACACGGGCACAGACACAGACACTGGCTTGGTCACGGCCGTGCGTCCCTACTTCGAATGTCCACACGGCCTGAGACAAGGGCGTATGTCTCAGCTGTGTGACCTCTGTAGTATGAAAGATTATATCTTTTTCCATGAAATTCCATATGTTTCTAATCTAGTCCTAAATTTTTTCTAATGTGATTTTAAGGCCTCGAGGGCTCAAATAAGGGACGATATGCATGTGTTTGATTGTAACATGATGTGTTCTATATAATTGTTGTATTTGAATGTTTTAAGTTAAAATTTTTTGGTATTGCTCTGTAACCTTATTGCGACGACAGATATGGGTTAGGGGTGTTACATTTAGTTGCGTCAAAGCTACGATTTAGTCGATTGTCAGACTGAATGTAGTGTGTACGAGTCTAGAAATACATGCCATTATATAACCTATGATAGTGTGATAATTGCTGACTCGTTTTGAAATATGTTGTCATATCGGAATGACATCCAACCATGCCGACTTCGATGAAGTTCAAAGTAACGTGCAAGCCTCTATTCACGAAGTAGCATCGAGCGGCACTAGGCTCGTATCTGAGGGCCAAGGTAGAGAGGCTAATGAAGCCATTTTCCATATGATGAATGAATGGTTTACTGAGTTTGTACGAATGAACTCGGTGGCTCAAGGACCTCTACCCCCATCTGTTCCCCGATTGGTCCCCGTAATTCCTCAAGGTTTGGAACTATTGCAAGGTAACACTCCACCAGTTGATAAAATTCGTAAATATAGGGCTGAAGAATTTAGAGCTACAGTTGAAGATAATCTGGAGAGAGCTGAGTTCTGGTTAGAAAATACTATCAAAGTTTTCGACAAGTTGTCTTGTACACAAGGTGAGTGCGTAAAATGTGTCGTATCATTGTTGAAAGATTCATCTTATCAGTGGTGGAATACATTGGTGTCGCTAGTGCAAATAGAACGTATAGATTGGGAATTCTTTTAAACTGAATTCAGAAGGAAATATATAAGTCAAATATTTCTTGATCAGAAACGCAAAGAATTTCTTGAGCTTAAACAGGGCTATATGTTAGTGTCTGAATATGAAAGGCAATTTGTCAGGCTAAGCAAATATGCCCAGGAATGTATTTCGTCTAAGGCTGCCATGTGTAAAAGGTTCGAAGAAGGGTTAAACGAAGATATAAAGCTTTTATTCGGGATACTTGAATTGAAAGAATTTGTTATTTTATTTTATCAAGCACATAAAGCCAAGGAGCTTAGCAAAGAAAATAGAAAATCTGATTGTGAAGCTAGAGGTTTAAGAAAGAGATCAACTGGAAAGTCATATCAGTCGTTATCAAAAAAGTCAAAAGAGCATCACATTCGTTCCATAACTTCAGTGGGATATTCGAGTAGGATAGAGGTAAATAGTATACGAGTCGAAAGCCTCAGACTACATTTGTAGCGAATGTGGGTAGTGTCCAATACAACAAGCATGAATGCAATCAATTTAATAAACGACACTTTAGCGAGTGTAGATTGAAGAACAAATCATGTTTCAGGTGTGGTTCATTTGAGCACTATCTCAGAGATTGCCTAGAAAGATCAGAGAAAGAAAAGATTTATAATGTTCAACTGAGCAATACTACTGCGAGAGGTAGACTACCTTGTAATCCTGGAAATACGAGTAATAGTCGCGCTATAACAAAAGACTCTGATGTGAGGTCTGAGGCACGAGCACCAGCTAGAGCTTACGCGATCTGTGCATGAGAGGAAGCATCAGCGCCAGATGTTATTACTGGTACATTTTCTCTCTTTGATACTAATGTTATTGCTTTGATTGATCCGGGATGAACACATTCGTATATATGCACAAATCTAGTGTCAAGTAAGAATTTACCTGTTGAGTCCACTGAATTTGTGGTTAAAGTATCGAACCCCCTAGGTCAGTATGTGTTAGTTGATAAGGTTTGTAAAAACTATCCTTTGATCATTCGGGGTTGTAACTTTCCGACCGATTTGATGCTATTGTCATTTGATGAGTTTGACGTGATTTTGGGCATGGATTGACTAACTCTACATGATCTTATTGTGAATTGTAGATGAAAACTTATTGTGTTAAAGTGCCAGAACGATGAAAAGTTTCAGATTGAATCAGATAGTTTGAGTGTTATGCCTAACGTTATTTCGGCTATGTCAGCATAGAAGTATGTGAGAAAACGTTGTGATGCGTATCTTGCATATGTATTTGATTCTAGAGTTTCTGAGTTGAAGTTAGGATCGGTTCCAGTGTTTTGTGAGTATCCAGATGTGTTTCCAAAGGAGTTACCTGGGTTATCACGGATCAGAGAGGTTGAGTTTGCTATTGAGTTAGTATAGAGAACATCTCCGATACCGATTGCTTCTTAAAAAATGGTACCTATAGAGTTGAAAGAGTTAAAAGAACAGTTGCAAGAGTTGACAGATAAGGTTTTGCTCGACCCAGTTTTTCACCTTGGGGTGCACATGTTTTATTCTTAAAGAAAAATTTACGATTAAGAGCAAGTACCCATGGTCGTGAATTCACGATCTGTTTAATCAGTTGAAAGGTGTAACCATGTTTTCAAAGACTAATCTTCACTCTAGTTACTATCAACTGCAAGTTAAAGATTCTAATGTATCAAAAATAGCATTCAAGACTAGGTACGAACATTACGAATTTCTTGTAATGCCATTTGGTTTAACTAATGCACCTGCAGTATTTATGGATTTGTTGAATAGAATTTTCAGACAGTATTTAGACCGATTTCTTTTGGTATTCATTGATGATATCTTAATTTATTCACGAGTTGAGTCTGAGTATACCGAACATATGGGAAATGTATTACAAACTCTGTGCAAAGAGAAATTAATTCACATTTGTTGGCTTCGTGAAGTCGAATTTTTGGGACATGTATCAACTGAAGGCATCATAGCTGATCCGAGCAAAAATTTCAGCCGTTGTTGATTGGAAACCTCCGAGAAATGTATCTGAAGTTAGAAGTTTTCTGGGACTAGCTGAATATTACAGAATATTCGTTAAGTGGTTCTCGATGATTGCTACACCGATAACTAGATTAGTGCCAAAAAATGTGAAATTTGAGTGGTCAGAGAAATGCCAGTAAAGTTTTAATCAGTTAAAAACATTGTTAACCGAGGAACCGGTGTTGGTTTAGCCTGAGTTGGGTAAAGAATTTGTGATTTTCAGTGATGCATCTTTGAATGGTTTAGGCTGTGTGTTGATGCAGGAAGGTAAAGTGATAGCTTATGCTTCTAGACAGTTAAAGCTGCAGGAAAAGAATTATCTAACGCACGATTTAGAACTTGCAGCTATTCGTTTACACTGAAGATTTGGTGACACCATTTGCACGACGAAAAATGCTAGATCTTTACACATCATAAATGCTTCAAGTATTTAATGTAACAAAAAGAATTGAATTTGAGAAAGTGTAGATGGCTTGAGCTACTGAAAGACTATGACTTGATCATTAATTATCATCCGGGTAAAGCGAATGTAGTTTCTGATGCATTGAGTAGAAAGTCTCAGTTTGCTTTGCGAGCGTTGAATACGCGATTGACATTTTTTGATGATGGTTCGGTCTTAGCTGAGTTGAAAGCTAGACCGATTTTTTTACAACAGATTTACGAGGCTCAAAAGTGCGATGATGTGTTATCAACTAAACGAAAAAAGAGTGAGTCAACTCCTGATTCAAATTTTTAAATTGGATTCGACGATTGTTTATACTTCAAAGGTAGAATTTGTGTTTCGATGAATTAAGATCTTGTTTAAAAGATGTTGTACGAATCTTATAATAGCAGTATGTCTATTCATCCTGGTAGCAACAAAATGTACAGTGATTTGAAACAAATGTACTCGTGGCCGGGTATGAAACGAGAGATTTTTGAGTGTGTATCGAGATGTTTAGTATGTCAACAAGCTAAAGCTGAACATCAAACACCTTCTGGTCTGTTACAGCCAATTATGATACCGGAATGGAAATGGGAGCGTGTCATGATGAATTTTGTATCGGGATTGTCTTTGTCTCCGAGAAAGAATGATGCAATTTGGATTGTCACTGATCATCTGACAAAGTTTGCACATTTTATTCCAGTGCATACAGATTATTCTCTTGAGAGATTAGCCAAACTTTATGTTACTCAGATTGTCAGATTGCACGGGGTGTCTGTTTCCATTATTTCTGACAGAGATTCGTGGCTTACATCACAACTTTGGAGTAAATTACATTAGGCTCTAGGTACGCTTTTGCATTTTTGCACTGCATTTCTTCCTCAGACCGATGGTTAGTTCAAGCGAGTGATTTAGATACTCAAGGATATGCTTCGATGTTGTGTTTTAGAGTTCGAAGGCAACTGGGAGAAATATTTACCATTAGTTGAATTTGCGTACAATAACAGTTATCAATCGAGTATAAAGATGGCACCGTACGAAGCTTTGTATGGTCGTAAATGCTGAAGTCCATTGTATTGGACTAAGTTCAGTGAGAAATAGATTCACGAGGTTGATTTGATTTAAGAGACTGATGAAAAAGTAAACGTAATCTGAGATAGTCTAAAAACATCTTCAGATCGACAAAAATCATATGCAGATTTAAAATGTAAAGACATTAAATTTCAAGTAGGCAATAAAGTGTTCTTGAAAGTATCGCCCTGGAAGAAAGTTCTTCGTTTCGGTCGTAAAGGAAACCATCTCCGTGATTTATCGGGCCATATGAAATTACCGAAAGAATCAGGCCAGTAGCATATCGTTTAGATTTGCCATTAGAGTTAGAAAAGATTCATAATTTGTTTTACATATTTGCGTTACGGCGGTACTGATCAAACCCTTCGCGTGTTATCTCACTAGTGGATGTCGAGATTCAGCCTGATATATCGTATAGCGAAGAACTCATCAAAATCTTAGCTTGAGAGATTAAAGAATTGATAAATAAAAGAATAGTTTTAGTTAAAGTTCTTTGGCAAAGACATGGGATAGAGGAGGCCACCTAGGAACCGAAAGAAGCTATGAGAAAACACTATTTGAATCTCTTTTCTAGTAAGATTTTCAAGGATAAAAATTTCTTTAGGAGAAGAGTTGTAACAACCTATTTTTAGTGGAACCAGAATAGTGGTTTGGGACCACAAATTTGACATGAAAATATTTATTTTATTATTATTTTAATATCTACAGCATGTTAGTATTATCATATAAAAATTTTGTTACGGAATTTTATCATTTGCAAGCTTAATTTGATAAAAGGACTAAATTGTAAAAGGTGTAAACATTGAGTTCTATAAGCTAAATGGAAATGGCTATATTTTTAAATGGTTGAAGGTTTGAGGTGGTAAATAGACCATTAATATGTTGAGTGGACTTCTATGGACATCTTTATATGATTTTAAAGGTTAATTACAAGGTTATTTAAGTAATTTAATAATTAAAGTATAGTAAAATAAACAAAAAAGGCCATCATCTTTGTTGTTATCCTTGACCGAAATTAACCTAAAAAAATACCATTTTTATCACCTCAAGCATTCGACTATCTCTCTCCCTTGCGTGTAAGTGTATTTGTAAAAATGTTAATACATTAGGGTTTTTCCATGGATGTATACATGTCGTTTGTGATGTTTGATGGAAGAAAATGAACCTTTGTTGTTAGATAAACAACTTTTGTAAAGTGAATATTGTTGAAAATGTCAATTAGGGATTAAACTGAAAAATGTAAAATATTCATGGTGAAAATTGTGAAATAATGAATTGCATGAGTTGATAGGGACCTATATGGAATTCGACTAGCAAGGGTTAGTGATGAAATTGCATGAATTTCACTTTACGAACATAGGGACTAAATTGTAAGGAAATAAAAACATTAGGGGTAAAAGCATAATTTTTCAAAAATCTGATTTTTGTATTGAATTGATTTGAATGATTATTGATTGGATTAAATTTGATTATTTAGATCAAGTTAAGCATTGTACGAATTTAAATCGAGGGAAAGAAAAAGTGCCGAACTAGTCGATCTAATTTATTCGTTTCTAATCGAGGTAAGTTCGTACATTTAAATATCATTTTTAATGTATTTCATTTAAATGCTATTATATTTTTTCCTATCATGTTACAACGGAAAAATCCGATGACGTTCGACAACTATCGAGCCCCGTTTGAACCTTAGGAATATATAGGATACAAATTACATGTCATTGGGGTTACCGTGTTTTGGCTGCTGGTCTTGAATGTCTTACTGGTGGCTGAGTTTTGGCATATGTTGCGGATGCTTGACAGCTTATGTGAGCAGCACCGTGTAGCTACACTCCAACCAACAGCTTGTGTGAGCAGACCCATTTGTGGCTCTGAAGAGAGCATCTATGTAAAGGAAAAAGGAAAGTAATGGTTCGACCATATGTTAGCACACATTGTGTGAGATTCTTGCATATCCGATATTATTATAAGTAGTTCAACAGGCATATAAAGGGAAGGAGCGGTAAGTGTTCCATTAGAAATGTCATGAAAATTTGGAAAGTTATGAGTTGATGATTAAAGTGTGTATAGCCATGTTCATGAAAGGTATGAATGATTATATGATATATTCATGAAAGCTATTTTAGCATGTGGTGATTTTTGCTAAGTTATGTGTTTAATCACTAACTTGAGTTATTGTTGATGTTAAGGCTTGTGCCAAGCTATGTTGTATTAATTCCTAATTATTTTTAAGCTTATGTATTGATATTGTAAGCATTGTTATGATTTACGAACTTACTAAGCATTATATGCTTACTTTGTGTTCTTTTCTATATTTTATAGTTCATCGGAAGCTTGTTCGGGTTGTAAGCTCGTCAAAGACCTATGACACTATCCATCAAAAATATCTGTAGATTTCGATATTTTTGAGTCATATTTATAATGAAATGTATAGGTGTTTTGTGCTTGATGATATAACCATTATGTTTGGTTTGTAAATATGGTATTTTGTTTGATGAAATAGTTATCATGTGACATGTGAATATGTGGTTTAATGATTGATGATATTAAGCATTTTGGTTCTTTTATGGTTAATATTGAAATGGTTTAGTGATGATAAGTTTTGAATAGCCAAATTGGTATATTTCAGTGTGAATATGGCATGTGAACATTGTGGTATGTTTTGGTATGGTTTTCGTTGCAAAAGTTGGATGGTTTATGGCTAAACTATCCGAATGTATAAAAATGTTTGATTGTTGTGATTGAGGTGCCTTTTGGGCATATTGGTTATATAAGCCAATACCGTGATGATCTTACTTGATTATGCATGTGTTAGGTACATTTTGAATGCTTGAAAATAGCTGCAAATGGCTTGTGTATGTGATCATGTCTTGGATGAGGGAAATGGCTTGAAATGGCCTATTTCTTGTCTACATGGCCTAAGACACAGGCGTGTGTCTCAGACGTGTGTGATACATGGCCATATGACATAGCAATGTGTTCCCTATAGGTTTCAAAGGGTTACAAGTTAGGCTGTTACACGTCCTAGCACACAGCCTGGCACATGGGCGTGTGAGTCCATTTCGAGAGTTACACGACCTGGCAAACAGGCATGTGGCTTGGCCGTGTGACCCAAGTCAGAGAGTTACACGGGCAGGGACAAGGGCTGGGACACGACTGTGTGCCCTTACTTCGAATCTCCACATGGCGCCTGAGTCACGGGCATGTTCTCAGCTGTGTGAGTCAGATGGCTACACGACCTTGTAACCCCTATAGTATGAAAAATTCTATCTTTTTCCATGTAATTCTGTATGTTTCTGATTTAGTCCTAAATAATTTCTAATTTGATTTTAAGGCCTCGAGGGCTCAAATAAGGGATGATATGCATGTGTTTGATTGTAACATAACGTGTTCTATATAATGGTTGTAATTGAATGTTGTAAGTTAAAAGTTTTCGATAATGCTCCGTAACCCTACTCCAATGACGGATACGGGTTAGGGCTGTTACAGGTACAATTTACATGCTTTTCTATCTTTGAGAATCTCCATCCTAAGTATCTTTTTTGCTGCTCCAAAATCCTACATCTCAGATTCTTTACTAAGCTGGGTTTTGACCTTTCTTATCTCTCCTTTATCTTTCGCTACTATCAACATGTCATCAACATAGAGATGTAGATACACAATAGAACCATCATTATTTTTCTTAAAATAAACCCAACTGTCAAAGATGATTCTTTCGAAATCATGTGTAGTTACAAAAGAATCAAACATCTTGTACCACTGCCTTGGTGATTATTTCAAGTCATAAAGGGACTTCTTCAGCAAGCAAATATAATCCGCCTTTTCTGATACTGTAAAACCTTCTGGTTGTTGTATGTAAATATTTACCTGAAGTTCTCAATGCAAGAACATTTTTTTTACATCTAACTGCTCAAGCTCCAAATCATACATGGCCACAATAACAAGCAAGGTTCGAATCGAACTATGCTTCCCAACTGGAGAAAGCACATCGTGAAGTCTACACATGGAATTTGACTGTAACCTTTTGCAACAAGCCGTGCTTTATATCTAGGTTCTTCAACTCCTGGAGTTCCTTATTTATTTTTTGAACACCCATTTGCAATGACAACCTCTTTACCTTTAGAAAGCTTCACTAGACCCCATGTTTTGTTCTTATGGAGTGGTTCTATCGCTTCTTGCGTGGCAATCATTCACTTTTCTGCATCTTCACAAATAACTACTTCGGAATAAGTAGATGGCTCTTGATTTGCATCTATATCTTCAGCCACATTTAAAGCATAAACAACTAGATCAGTCTTGGTGTACCTTTTTGGAGGTTTAATTTCTCTTCTGGGTCTATTCTTGGCAATAGAATATTATGGTGTTGATTGTGGTGAAGAAGCAACTCTACTTTGAGTTTCTGTTTTAACTTGAGAAGTAGACTCTATTGTAGATCCTGGATTAATTTGAAGCTCCACCTACTTTTGCTGGTCTTTATTGGAAGAACATTTAATAGATAAGTTAGGTAGCATAGCAGTTTCATAAAAAATAACATCTCTGCTAATCACAACTTTTCTATTTTCAGGACACCATAACTGATACCCTTTAACACCAGCCTTATAACCAAGAAAAACATATTGAATGGATCTAGGTTCCAATTTCCCGTTATTAACATGAGCATACGTAGGACATCAAAAAATCTTCAAATTACAATAATAAGCAAGATTACCAGACCATACCTCTTCTGAAGTCCTTTTCTCAATGACAATAGACAAAGACCGATTAATTAAAAAACATGTAGTAGAGGCCGCTTAAGCCCAAAATGAATTCAGTAATCAAGAATTTGACAACATACATCGAACCTTTTCTATGATTGTTCTATTCATCCTTTCCGCAATGCTTTTCCTATGAAGTATGACGAACTGTCAAGTGTCTCACGATTCCATCTGATTTGCATATTTCATTAAACTCATCAAAACAGAATTCCAAGGCATTATCTGTAAGGAGGTGTTTTATCTATTTTCCTGTCTACTTCTCAATCATAGTTTTTCAAACCTTAAACACGGAAAACACATCACTTTTCTGATTCAGGAAAAATGCCCAAACTTTTCTAGAAAACTCATTAATAATCATTAGCATAATTAGCAGCACTCCTCGAAGACACTCTGGATAGTCCCCAAAAGTTAGAATGAATATAATCTAGTGTTCCCTTCATGTTATGGATTCCTCTGGTGAATCAAACTCTCTTTTACTTCCCAAAAACCCCATGCTCAAAGAACTTCAGTTTACTAATGCCTTGCCAATCAAGAAGTCCTCTTTTGCTTAATTCTGACTCATATGCCCTAGACGCATATGCTAAAGCCTAATAACATCATTATGTAACCAGGAAGAGGAAGCGACTATTGCATCACCAGTAACAGTAGAACCTTGCAAAACATATAACTTGGTAGTCTTTCTCTGCCCTTTCATCACAACGAGGGAACCCTTGCTAATCTTCATAACCCTATTTTCAACTGTGTACTTGTGCCTTTTTGAATCAAGTGTACTCAACGAAATCAAATTCGACTTCAATTCTGGTACATGTCGTATGCCACTAAGTGTTCTGATGACTCTATCGAACATCTTAATTTTGATCGTGTCAATACCTGCAATTTTACATGAAGTGTTATTTTTCATCAAAACAACATCTTTAGACACTATTCCATACATTTTAAACCAATCTTGTTTAGGACTCATATGGAAGGTGCAACCAGAATTGAGGATCCACTCCTCACTCAGTTTAGAGTTGTCAACAGAAGCAACTAGGTGTTTACTATCACTGTAGCATCTACAACATTAGCTTCACTCGATTATTTTGATTGTTTTCTCTTTTGATTCGCAGCTTCTCTTTTGATCTGGTTCTGCAACTTATAGCACTCAGATTTAATTTGCCCTTTCTTCTTGCAGAAGTTACAGGTTTTACCTCTGCTTGAAGATCCTGATCTACTCTTAGATTTACTACGTGGATTTCATTCTTGTGCCCTCCCACGATTATCATCAGTATTTCTTTCTTTTCTCTAAGATGTTACATCTTGTCGTACGGTGTTAAGGAAGCATAGACTTCATCAACTGTGAGAGATCTGTGGCTATACAAATTTATATCTCTAAAGGTTGAATGGGACGGGGGTAACAAAAAAAGTAGAATTAACCCTAAATCTTCTTTATCATAAAAAGAATTTTTTTAAACACAGTTAGGTGTTCGTGCACAAACACACCTTCCTCCGAATGATAAGCTTAAAGACGCTACTTCATATGTAACTTGCTAGTTAGGGTTTTTGACATGCATAGCTGCTACAGCTTCGCCCATAATGCAGTGACGGTCTTCTCCTTTATCACCTCCTGTAGAATTTTTTAAACAAATGTAGATATAATTACGGTAAAACCTTTTGATCTTTACGCCTCTTCTCTTCCTTCGTCAATGTTGAAGGCATCTTATCTATCCCTATCAGGGCATCCTCGAAATCCATTCGTGCAAGAATTGTCTGCATCTTTATCTACCTCAACATGAATCTGGTGTTGTGATCCAATAGCAGAATATCATACTTCAATGTCACCATTATCGTGATTGAGACAAGCAACTCGAAAAGCTTTGATACCTACATGTAGAAACTAATGTCGATAATGGCAATATTGAATGATCGTAAAGAAATAAGAAAAAGAAAAATAAAACACACATATTTTACATGAAAAACCCTTTCAGGAAAAACCATGATAGAGGAGAAGAAAATTCACTACTGTCGAATTTGAATGATACAAGATGAGTTTAGATTACATCTATTTATAGGTTGAAAAACATTATTCTAATCAATGTAAAATAAATTAAGTATAGTTCTATATGGATTTTACTTTTATTTTATTTTACCACCGTATGTTATTTTAATAAGGATTCGAGTCACTCAACTCTAATAGTATTAGAGTTCAAGGCATGGTTAAAAGAAATCGAGTAATTAGAATTTGAACTGCCTCTATTTTTCAACTGTAAATGTTATACTCTTGTATATCTTTTGATGGAGCCCTATTTTTGACTTACTTTGACTTGTTTGCTTTCTAATACATTGAACTAGCATGTTTGAATGTTAAAATTGTAAGTCACTTAGACATCTAGCTAGAATTAGTTGTTTAGAAAATTTTCCTATTGTCATTGTTTTGACCCAAGCTCGTGTACAAAGCATGCTTAAGTACATTGGTTTTAGTTATGTGTTTTCTTTTCCTTTTATTTTTTTATTTATTTTTATCTCTTTTATTTTTCTTTTCTTTTTCCATCTGCTTGAGAACAAGCAACGACTTAAGCGTAGGGGTATTTGACCTGCCGCAAATTGTAGTGGCAAATGAAGTACTTTTTTACCCTTAACGTGCTTATTTTCAAGCCATTTTTCTATCGTTTATTGCATTTTCAATTTTATTAGTCTAGATTCAAATTGTTGCAAAATATATATTTTCAAGCTCCGGAATCACGTTAATATATTTATTCATGAGCAATTTCTTTATCCTATTCTATTATTCTTTTATTTATACTTCATTAACTCGATTAATTAACTATTCAACGAATATTGAGATAAAATCTTGTGCTTTATTTATATCTTGCATGTTTTGGTTATGAAACTGGTTAATTAATTGAGTTGGTGTTTATCTGAAATTAAGTGTTTATTCAAGAGTACTTAGTATATTAAGAAATGGCACCCCAAATAGAACAACTAGATAGGTGAGACCGGAAGGGTATCCTTTCGAGTATAAACTTGTGCCAAGCGGTGAGACCTAACGGAGAATTGTATGCCTAGGAAGAGACCAGAAGGGTGACGTAGATGGTAGTCCTTAGTAAAGAGGAGACTTGGAAGGTATTCGAGCTAAGGGTGATAAAGACTCAATTAAGGATAATTAATGGTTTAATTATATAATTAAGGATTTAATCAATCATAGGTCGAGAGCTGGCATCGTTGACACTAGGAATAGGAAATTTTATTAGGTTAGTCTAAGTTAAGTAATTTAATTTGTTTAATTAATAATTTAATTCTGAATCAACATTAGTAACTCGTGACTCAATTATATTTGTAATTATTCTTTTTAATTAATTTAATAATAAATTTTTCCAATCTGCAATCCATTGCATACGATCCTCAGAATACTTACCGGAGTCCTATTGTAACACAAAACTATATTACAATTTGACCTGCTTGCTTGTAGATATTGCACTTCATTCTTTATGATTTAGTTGCACGATTTTTACTGTAAACATTCGAACTTTTGGAGTCAGTCACGAGCCATACAAAGGAGCCCACGACCAAGGCACAATTTGATTCCTCTTGTTCAATGGGGGTCATTTAGCCTGGCAGAACTGACCTAATGCTTGGAAAAGACTCAAGGCCCATGTACCTGAGTCCTAGTTAATTGAAACATCCAGTAAATTGTATTTTTACCATGATAATTATTGCAAATTCTAAAAGATAAATATTTATAGAATTTAAATGCCTTAGAACTCTGCTAGTGTAGATGGAAACTAATCTCAACCATTGATATAATTTGACCTATACCATTGGATATGGGGGAGCTCAACTATAAATAGAGGCCTCCACCTTCATTTGTAACATTTTCATTAATCCCATTTGTAGTTAAAAAATATATTTGAGAGAATTTAATCAAATGCTTGATGGGATTTGTTTTCTTGTGACTTTTTCATTCCTCTCGTTGCTCTTTCATTCTGAGTTTGCTTCTATTATAGTTTTTAGTGCCTTAGAGAATTTTGGGAAGAGTTATCACTTTTTGAGTGCTAGGACTTAAGCAGATTTAAAGCAAAAAATCACCTTAAGTCATGTAGTTTGCCAAACATAAGTTCTAGCCCCATGATAGTTGGTATCTGACCCAATGTTCGAAGGTGTTAGTTAAGATGTCAAAAGAATTAGACGAGTAGGTTGAACCAACAGAAACCTGTAAAAGGGCTAGGAAAGCTAGTCGATTTAGGGATATGCTGTCAGCTTTAGATGGAAGGGTGATCTAACTTGAGGGCTACATGGGTGATGTGAAAGAAACCCTTGATGAAGTTACTTGGCGTGCCATAAAACTAGAATCGAGATAAGATTAGCTCACGGAACAAATGGCAGAGGCACTTAGGAATAATATGGATTTGATGAAAGGGGTCATCAACCGCTATGAGCGAGTTGACTGAAAATAAAAATTCTCTTAAGGCTATAGTGTTGACCTTGAAGGAAAAAATTGAGGTGCTTAAGGGGGACCTTAGTAACTATAAAGAGTTCAACAAGGCGAGGTTTGTGAAGGATGGGAACAACTTCTTGTGGGGAGTGGAGTAATACTTTTCGTGCCAAAGGCATCATGGATGATGCTACCAAGGTAAATATTATTACAATATATTTTATTAATGTCACTTTGTTATGGTGATGGTGTAGGTCAACAAATGAGAAGCGAAGTGGAACTACCATCGAAACTTGAGAGGATTTTCAGAGTGAATTCAAAAGGTAATTTTACCCGAAGTATGTCAAGGATGAAACTCGGGCTAAGTTGAGTTGGGATACACAACAAGGCACATTTAGGGAGTATGTGTGACAGTTCAGTGAACTCATGCTTCAACTTTTGATCTGGGTGAGAAATAGACCTTCTCTTTCATGGATACGTTGAAGCCGTGGACAAAAAAAGAATTACAGCATCAAGGGGTCTAGGAACTTACCAAAGCTATGACTACATCAGAGCTGCTGATGGAGTTTAGTGGTCGAAAGATGGTAAATTCTAAGTCCTCCAAGCCCAAATCCAAAGCAAAGGGCAATAGTGGGGAAGAAAAAGACAAATTTACCAATAATGGAGATGGTAAGACCTAGTCTATGAGAGCTAAGCCTGACAAGCTATGGGAGAAGAAGAAGGAAAATAGATCAGTGAGATGCTTCCATTATGAAGGTCCACATATTGTGAGAGACTATCCAAAATGATCATTGGTTTCTGTCATGAAGGGGAATGATGGGATAGAAAAGGGCTAATAAGGTTTGGTTCTATCTTGAGTTGTGTCAAAGCCAAGAAGGGTCATAAGCGAAAGGGGTTGATGTTTGTAGACATGATTGTGGCAGGCAAAAGATTGAAAGCCCTTTTTGACATGGGTGCTTCAGATCTATTCATGTCTGAACTGACTGCCTAGACTCTTGGTCTCAAGGTTGAGAAAGAACTTGGGTGGATCAGGATAGTGAATTCTAAAAGGGTTTTGACAATTGGTGTTGCAAAAGAAGTTGAACTCCAACTTGGTAGTTGGACCAGAAAGGAAAGTATCGAGGTAATACCACTTGATGATTATGACTTTGTGGTTGGATTAAAATTCATTGACTGGATAATGCACTCCTTGTTCCTTTTGCTGATTGCATGTGCATTGTAGACCTGTGCCACCAATGTGTGGTGCCAATTAAATAAGACGAGGGTGTGAAAGCCAAGGTACTACCATTGATCCAATTTGCTAACGGGGTACATAGAGATGAAGTTTCATACTTAGCAACCTTGAAAGCCAACAAATTTTTTGAGCCCATTGGTGAAATTTTGAAAATGGTGAAGCCTACAGAGTTGATGCCCAATACTGAGCTACCGACTAGGGCCTAATATCAAATGTGTCCACCAGAGTTAGAACCATTGCAGAAAAAGTTGAAGAAGCTTTTAGATGTTGGGTTCAATAGACCATTTCAAACCTCGTTTGGTGCACCAATTTTTTCTCACAGAAAGAAAAATGGGTCATTAAGATTGTGCATTCATTATCAAGCATTGAACAAAATCATTATGAAGAACAAGTACCCAATTCCTCTAATTTTAGATTTAATTGATCACCTTAGTAGTGCAAGGTGGTTTACCAAGTTGGATTTGCAATCGGGGTACCATCAAGTTAGATTAGCCGAAGGGGACAAGTCAAAAATAGCTTGCGTGATGTGTTATGGCTCATATAAGATCTTGGTTATGCCTTTCAGACTGACTAGTTCTCGAATGACATTTTGCACCTTGATGAATAAGGTACTTCAATCTTTTCTAGATTATTTTGTGGTTGTTTACCTTGACGATATTGTGGTGTACAAAAAGTCATTGAGGAGCATGTGGAGCATTTGAGGGAAGTGCTCTAAGACTTGTGTGAGAATGAGCTTTACCCCAATGAGGAGAAATGCTCATTCGCTTAACGCGATGTGCCATTCTTAGGCCATATTATGGGAGGTGGCAAAATTTGGATGGATAGGGGCAAATTTTTGGTAATTACTGACTGAAAGGCACCAATCAAGGTAACCGAGTTTTGGGCTTTCCTTGGGTTGACAAACTATTATTGATGCTTCATTGAAGGCTACTCCAAAATCACTACACCCTTGATAGATCTATTGAATAAGGGTAAGGTGTAAAACTGGAACGAACAGTGTCAAAATGCCTTTCACCAAGTGAAACAGGTGATGACCAAAGAGCCCGTGCTTGCCTTATTGAATTATACTAAATCGTATGTGGTACATACATACAAATCAAACTATGTCATTTGGAGAGTATTGATGCAGAATGGTAATCCAGTCGCTTTCGAGAGTCAAAAGCTTAACGATACTGGGAAGTCATTAATATGAGAAATTGCACTAGGAAGTCATTAAAAAGTGTCATGACTTGAGATGGACTAACCATTTAGGTATGCATCGCATGTTGGTTTTTTTAGCGGACCAATATTATTGGCCCCAAATGGGTAATAATGTTAGGACTTCTGTGAAGAGTTTTCTCGTGTGCCAACAAGACAATGTGGAGTTAAAATTGTCAACCAATTTATTGCAGCCTTTTCCCATTCTGGAACGTCCATGGAAAAGTGTATCCATAGATTTTATTATTAGTTTTCATGAATTTTATGGGTTTGCGAGTATAGTTGTTCTTGTTGATAGATTTTCCAAGTATGGAACCTTCATTACAACAATTAAGGAGTGCCCTATTGAGGAGGCAGCTCATTTATTACTTACACATGTAGTAAAATACTAGAGAGTGCCATAGTCTATTGTTAGCAATCGAGACAACAGTTCAAAGGTCTGTTTAGGATAGAGTTTCTCAAGTTGATGGTGTTAAACTTGAACTTTTCCACTAGCATGCTTCTGTAAACTGATGGGCAAACCTATAGAGTAAATGCTTTATTGGAGATGTATCTTTGGCATTATGTGCGTGGAACAAAGAGGGAGTAGCCAAAGTTATTGGATGTGGCCTAAATTTCTTATAACTTGCAACAGAGTGGGGGTACGAATTAGAGTCCGTTTGAGATAGTGACAAGGCAACATTGTAACACTCATTACCCGTATCCGTAGGTGGATTAGGGTTATGAGATGCTACCACACATAGCAGAATAGAATCATACTATATCAATGTAAAAGTTTTAAGGGGGAGAGAAATGTAATACCCCGAAAATCTTTACAGTAAGATATTATCTTTGATATAATAAAATAAGAAAATAAAGCGTCAAAAAGGGGAAATTTTGGAGTTATGTCAACATTGGGTCGTATATTATGACATATTAGTTCAAGAAAGGATTAAATCGTAAAAGTGAGAAAAGTTTTGTTGCCCAAGAGTAAATACTCAAAAATTAAGGGGTTAAAGTGTAAATATGAAAAGTTGAAGGACCAATGGTGTAAATATTTTAAGGGTAGAATGATCTAGAAACTAAGAAAAATGGATGGATTAGGACCAAATTGAAAAAGGTGAATAAGTTTGAGGGACTAAATCACAATTTTACCAAATTAAGTGATGACTCAAGATGGAATTTTAAAAGATCATGAAGGGCAAAATGGTCAATTAGAAGAGAGAGAAATCTAGAAGATAATGATGATGTTGGAGATATTTTAGATTAATTAAATAAATAAATATTAGTTTATTAATATTTTGATTTGATTTTTAAATGATATGTTATTATTTTATTATTTTAATATTTAGTATATATATGTATGTGGAAAGAAAGATGAGAAGGATCAAACCCACCATCTTTTCCATGCAATTCACGTTAGAAGAGAAGAGAAGAAAGAAAGTTTTACTTTCTTTACAATTTAGTCCTTCCGAAAAAATTCATCATTTTATCTAGAAATCAAAAGAATTTTCATATCCATCAAGAGAGAAAGATAACAAGGAGACTATGGGGAGCTAGAATATCAAGTTAAATTTAAGAAATAGAAGCTGGAGGAGAGAGAAAATCAAGTTAAAGATTGAAATCAATATGACAAGGTAAGTACATCAAGATTTTAATATATTTTTAAGTTTGATATTATTGAAAAGCATGGAAATGATGTTAATGTAAAGTTTTGTATATATGGTCCTATGTTCTTGATATGTTAGTGAAGAGAAAATAAGAGAAAGTGATGAGAAATAGTGTAGAGAAAGAAAATAAGGGTGTTACAAACATGGTAATAAACATCTTGCACTAAAATGGTTTTGGACAGTAACAGTGGGCTCACTTTTAAAAATCACCATAAATTATGAAAATCGAATTAGAGTATGAATAGAATTAAAGCTTATTGATTCTAGTTTCTCATAAAAAAACGGTGTAAGTAATGGAATTGTAAATTATGAGATATAATAAATTTTGTGAGATAAGGTCAGAATGAATTTGGGTTCCCCCGTTCTAACTTGGAAAAATCATTAAAAATTGTAAAAAAATAGGTATTGGTTAAAATTTATAAGTTTAAAATTCTTAATGAGTGTATTTTCAATAGAAACAAATAGAGACATCATCCGAATTCTGAACAAAGAGATAATTAATTTTTAGTGAAGAAGGGTCGGAATTGTCAGACAGCAGAACAAAGGTGACTTTAAAGAATAAACTGTACTTATTGGCCGAACCAAAAATTATGAAAATTTTATGGTAATAAGGTACATGAGTCTAGTTTCAGGTAAAATTAGCGGATCTTAATTTAGAGTTCCGTAGCTAAAGATAAAAATAATTTAGTGGCTATGACTCAAATGGACAGCTTTGAATAAATTTACAAGTAAATTGTGAAATCATAGATAATGTTACTTATAAGCATGTATTATAAATTAAGGATGTGGAATGGAGAGGAGGAGGAGGAAAATATATATATATATATATGAATATTCAGTTAGCATGGATAACTTGCACGTTTTAGACTCAGGGACTAAATTGAATAAAAGTAAAACTTTCGAGGTAAATTTGTAAAAATGTCAAAAAGTGACCAAATTGTATGAAATGAATTGTTTTATTATTTAAATTAGTAAATGGAATGAAATATTAATTTAGAGCAAGATTGGGTGAAAATTTGAGAAAATAGAAAACTTCCAAAATATCCACGAATTTTGGTATTTACGCAATTTAGTCCAGTAAGCCTTGAATGAGCTATATTCGTAATAAATTTAATTGAAGTGAATGTTATTTGGTAATGAAAATTATATATATGTGTATTATTATTGGAATTAAATTATTATTGGTAATATGTATAATTATTTGATACATTTAGTGATTATCTAAGCTAAATTGAGTTGGAAGCTTGTTGGAGATATATCACAGTATCCATTGGTTCTATCGGTAATTTTGGATGATTTGATTCTGGTTATAATGGCAATTAAAAACAAAGCAGGGACTCATTTGAAACATTTTTAAAAAAGGGGCAAAAATACAAAAGAAGGGTCACACGACTATAACAGCCCGTCTTTAGTGAAATTGGAACAATGGAATGTTAGTAAGGTCATATAAAAATTTTGTTAAGAAATTTTGACGTTTGCATGATTAATTGTGTAAAAAAGGGCTAAATCGTAAAAGGTACAAAAATAGAGTTCCATTAGTTAAATGTGTCAAATGCCTATAGAAATTTATTTTACTAGGACTTAGATTGTAATTAGACCATTTATGTTGTTAGTAGATGTTTATGGCAAGGTTTTATTGAAATTATTAATGGTTTTTAAGGGAAAAATAGTAAACGCGTAATTAAATCATAACACAAAAGTAAAGAAAAAGAAGGTATCATCATCTTCATTTGAAAACCTAATCGAAAATCATCATTAGAGAGGGTTAATATTCGACCAAGCTTGCCTATTGCATGTAAGTGTAATTTTGTCTCGTTTTTAATGATTTTTATGTTTTCGAGATTGTTGTAGCTTAACCTAGCTAGCCCAGGGGTTAATTTGTAAAATTGATAAAGGTTTAGGGTTGTACGATGAATCTTCTTGCATGATTCTTGAAGTTTGATGGTAGATTATTAGTCCTTGCTAATAAATAAACAAGTTTTGCAAAGTGATTTTTTATGATACTAACATTTAGGGACTTATTTGTAAAAAAATGGTAAAAGTTCATGCTGAAATTGTGAAAATGATGATCTGTACGAATTGATATAGGTCCTTAGTGAATTCGACTAGCATGAGTGAGGATTAAAATGTTTAAATTTAAATTTATGAGATTAAGGACTAAATTGTGAAAAGTTAAAACATTTAGGGCCAAAGGGTAAATATGCATAAATGTGAATTATGGATTGAATTGAATGTTTGAGATTGATTGAAACACTTAATTGAATATAATTATCAAGATAAATCTCAACTGAGTCTAAATAGAGGAAAGGCGGAAACTGCGAATTAGTTAGATCATATTTTTGTGCAACAGTCGTCAAGGTAAGTCCGTAGTATTTCAATACAAAATTGAATTTCCACTTGTATTTTAACATTATAGTTACACAATAAAATGCATATAGTTAATTATACCCTGAATTGCACATACATGCCCCTGTTTGTACTTCGATACCCATGAATTGCACATACGTGGCCTTGTTTGTACTTTGGTACCCCTAAATTGCCCATACGTGCCTATTTACACTTCGGTAATTTTGAATCAAGTAAAATTTGAGTTGTATTCAATTGTTGTTAGGTTATATGATATACTATGTCCTTACTAAGCTCTATAAGCTTATTTGTTCTTGTGGATTGTTTTTTAGATCATTGTTGCTAACATTTGGATGGATCGAACTTTCGGCTCACACTATCCAGCAATGTTTGTAGTTCTTGTGTCTCTTAGGTTCGTGGCATGTATATGTGGCTATATAGGTTGTTTTGATACAATATGTCAATATACTAAAATAAGTTATTAGGTATTTTATCAAGATATTAAATAGGTATCTGTTTGGTCTAATTAGAGTGGAACGAAAGTGAACACTTGTGGTTTGTTTTGGTTTATGATTGAACTAAGTTGCTATGCTAGGAATGGATCAATGATAACATGTTTTAGTTGTTGATGTTTGGATATAAATTGCAGTGTCTATGAAGGGCAATTTGGTTACATTAAAATGGTATGTTTATGATGAGTTACTTATGGTCACAATTATGGTATGTTTTAAGATGATGTTGAACTAGATGTACATGTTTTAAATGAGGTAATGCATATGTTTTGGTAGGTTTTTGTGCTTGTTTTTTAGGTGCCTTGTATGGCATATTAGTTGAATGGCTTTGGTAGGATTGTATGGATCAATTTTGACATGTTTTAGTTTTTAATGTTTGGATGTAAATTACAGTGTTGAAGGGCACATTGGTTGGTTGTTTTTAGGACATTAAAATGGTATGTTTATGTTGAGTTACTTATGGTCACAATTATGGTATGCTTTTAGATGTAGATGTTTTAAATGAGGTAATGCATATGTTTATGTAAGTCTGTATGTTTGTTTTTGATGTGTCTTATATGACATATTGGTTGAATAGTTTTGGACTAGTCAATTGGTCATTTCATGTTGATTTTGGTCATTTTATGATGCCTTAAACATGTGGACAAAATGCTTTTAGGTACATGCTTGATTTGGTGATGAAAATGGCTTGATTTTGGCCAATTTCATGTTCTCACGGGCGTGTGACTCAGCCGTGTGTGACACAAGTTGGGCGATACAACTGTGTGTCCCCTGTAGGCTTTTAAGGCATGCAAGTCAGGCTGTTAAACGGCCTAGCACACAACCTAGCACACGGGCATGTGTGGCTATTTCGAAAGTTACACGGCTTGGCACACGGACGAGTGGCTTGGTCGTGTGACCCAACTCATAGAGTTATACGGGCAAGGACACGGGCTGAGACACGACCGTGTGTCCCTATTTCAATTCTTACACAGCCTGGCCACAGGGCCATATGGCCCTTGTAGTCTAAATTTTCTAACTTTTTCCTATATTTTCGAAATATTTCTAATTTAGTCCCTAATTGTTTCGAAAGTTATGTTTTTACAATAATGCTCTGTAACCCTATTTTGGCAACGGATACGGGTTAGGAGTGTTACATTTAGTGGTATCAGAGTTACGATTTAGTCTATTCTAGGACTAATGTAGAGGAGAAAGGTTTAGTATATATACATGCCACATATACCCTGTGATAGTGTGATGCTTTTGATCTATTCTAACATTGTATTTTCTTATATATTTAAGATGTCAGTAAAATTGAATCGAGCTATAATTAATGAAGATGAAAGTAATGTTCAAGCTTTGAATCCCGAAGCAAGTAGTAGTGCATCTATTCCACAATCTATTAGTCATGGGATGAAAAATGTATTTCTTGGAATGATGAACTAATGGCAAGCAAATCTTGAAACTCCTCCAACTTCACCCCCTATTGTGCCTCCTCTAGCACCCTTAAATACTCCAAACCCTGTATCTGTGATGGTTACCCAAGTATCTGCAGATAAAATTCAAAAATGTGAAGCTGAAGAACTAAGAGGTACAGTAGATGATCATCCTTCAAAAGCCAAGTATTGGCTACTAAACATAAAGAGAGTTTTTGCAGAGCTGTTGTGCACCCTTGAAGATTGATTAAGGTGTGTGGTATCTTTATTGAAAGATGAGGTATATTTATGTTGGGATACTTTGAGCGCGATAGCATTGGATGATCGTGTTAGTTGAGACTTCTTTCAGAATGAATTCAAGAAAAAAGAATGTTAATTGACTATTCATTGATCAGAAAAAGAAAGAGTTTCTCGAGTTAAAATAAGAAAATCAAACTGTAGTTGAGTATGAACATGAATTTGTGCAGTTAAGTAAGTATGCTCTTAACATTGTATCAAATGAGGAGGAAATGTGTATTAGATTTGAAGATGGGTTGAATGATGGTATCTGTATGGTTGTAGTAGCATTAAAGTTGCGGGAATTTGTAGAACTTTTGGAGTTGGCTCAGAAAGTTGAAGAAATTTGTAAAAGCAAACGACAGTCAAATTTGAAATTTAGAGACTATAGCAAAAGGGGTTCATTCAAGCTTGCTCAAACGTCTCCCTCGAAGAAATTTAGAAATGACACTAGTCGATCAACTGCTTCTTTAGAGTTCGTTGGTAGAGAGAAACCAAGGCAAAGTAATTTCCAGTCAGTTAATTCTCCAGTGGCTAGTGTTGGAAGTGTAAGAAATGTTAAGAGAACCATTCCTTTCTGTGATGAATGCAATAAAAGATACTTTGGTGAGTTTCGATCAAAATTGAGAGCTTGTTTCCATTGTGGGTCTACTGATCATTTTCTTCGTAACTGTCTGAAGAAGCAAAATGATTTCTGGAATGAATCAAACAAGCCTGAAGTAACTTCTCAGAGAGGTAGACGATCTAGAACTACTAGAAATGCTACTTTCGATCGTGGAAAGAACAATGAGATGAACGAACGGTTTGAAGAAAGAACACCAGCTAGGGCCTATGCAATTCGAGCTCAAAAGGAAGCTACTACTCCAAATATTATTGCTAGTACTTTTTCTCTCTTTGATATTAATGTATAAGCATTGTTTGATCCTGGATCAACTCATTCGTATATAAGCACTACATTAGTAGACAACAAGAAAATACTTGTTGAATTCACTGAATATAGTCAAAGTTACAAATCCCCTAGGTCAGTGTGTTCTAGTTAATTAGTTATGTTGATCATGTCCACTAAAAATTTGGGGTTACAATTTCCCCGCTAGTTTGATGTTGTTACCCTTTGATGAGTTTGATGTGATTCTGGGTATGGACTGGTTGACTCTGCATGATGCTATTGTGAATTGTAGAAGAAAACATATTCTGTTAAAATGTCAAGATGGTAAAACGATCCGAATTGAATCAAATAGATTGGATGGTACATCTAATATAATCTCAGCTATGTCGGCACGGAAATATGTTAAAAAGGGTTGTGAAGCATATTTCACTTATATAGTTGATTCCAGGGTCTCAAAATTTAAATTAGAATCAGTTTTGGTTGTTTGAAAGTTTTTGGATGTGTTTCCAGAGGAATTACCTGGGTTACCACCAACCGGAAAGGTTGTGTTCGCTATTGAATTCCTGCCGGGAACATCCCCGATATCGATAGCTCCAGACAGAATGACACCTACAGAGTTGAAGGAATTGAAAGCACAGTTGCAAGAGTTGATAAATAGAGGCTTTGCTCGGCCTAGTTTTTCTCCTTGGGGTGCTCCCATGTTTTTTGTTAAGAAAATGGATGGATCTATGCATTTATTTATCGATTTTTGACAGATCAATAAAGTCACGATCAAGAATAAGTATCCATTGCCACATATCGATGATCTACTCTACTAGTTGAAATGTGCAACAATATTTTCAAATATTGATCTTCGTTCTGACCATTATCAATTACGAGTTAAAGACTCTGATGTGCCAAAAACTACATTCAGAACCAGGTACAAACATTATGAGTTTCTTGTGATGGCATTTGGCTTGACTAATTCAGATTTTTAGTTGGTTTCGATAATAATTTGTATTTCAAAGACAGAATATATGTTTTGAAAAATTATGATCTTGTTAAGAAGATTTTATAGAAAGCTAACAATAATAGCTTGTTTATTCATCCTGGTAGCAATAAAATGTACTGTAATTTGAAACAAATGTACTGGTGGCTAGATATGAAAGAGAGATTTCAGAATTTGTATTGAAATGTTTGGTTTGTCAGTAGGTTAAAGTCGAGCATCAAGTACGTTCAGGTTTATTACAGCTAGTGGTGATTCTAGAGTGGAAATGGGAACATGTCACAATGGATTTCGTATTAGGATTGCCTCTATCTCCGAGGAAGAAAGATGTTGTATGGCTCATTGTTGATCGTTTGACGAAGTCTGCGCATTTCATCCCAGTGCGTACGAATTTTTAACTCGAGATATTGGCAGAGTTGTATGTTGTTGAGATTGTTGGATTGCACAGTGTGTATTTTCTATTATTTCTGGCATAGATCCATGTGTCGATTCTAGAGCAAGTTAGACGAAGCTTTAGGTACTTGACTACATTTTAGTACAGCTTTTCATCCCCAGACAGATGGTCAATCTGAACGAGTGATTCAAATACTTGAAGATATGCTTCGACATTGTGTTTTAGAATTTTAAGGTAGTTGGGAGAGATTCCTACCATTAGTTGAATTCGCATATAAAAACAGTTATCAATCGAGCATTAAAATGACAATGTATGAAGCATTGTATGGTCAGAAGTGTCGAACTTTGTTATAATAGACTGAGCTCAGGAAGAAAAGGTTATTCGGGGTTGATTTGATACGACAAACTGAAGAAAAGGTTAAAATGATAAGTTATACTCTGAAAGCAGCTTCGGATTTGAAAAGAAAAGACATCGAATTCCAAATCGGCAACAAAGTATTGTTGAAAGTATTGCCCTTGAAGAAAGTTCTTCGATTTGTCTGCAAAGGAAAGCTTAGTTAGTAGTTTATCGGGCCATACGAAATCATTGGGAGGATCGTACCGATAGCTTACAGATTAGCTTTGTCATTAGAGTAGGAAAATATTCACAATGTATTTCATGTATCCATGTTACAACGGTATCAATCAGATCCTTCACACGCAATTTCACCTGTAGATGTCAAGATACAACAAAATATGAGTTATAGTGAAGAACCAATTAGAATTCTAACTTGAGAGGTTAAAGAACTGAAAAATAAAAGTATAGCTTTAGTAAAAATGTTCTGGCCACGTCACGGTATAGAAGAAGCTACTTAGAAATCTAAAAAAGCTATGAAGGTGCAATACCCAAACCTCTTTTTTGGGAAGATTTTCGGGAATAAAAATTCCTTTAGGGGGAGAGTTTGAACAACCTGTTTTTAGTGAAATTGGAACAGTGGTTTTGGGACCACACATCCATTCTTAAGCCATATCATGGGAGGTGGAAAAATCTGGATGGATGGGGGCAAAATTTGGGACTGATTGGGATCCACAAATCAAAGTAACCAAGTTGTGGTCTTTCCTTGGGTTGACAAACTATTAATGACGCTTCATTGAAGGCTACTCCAAAATCACCACACCCTTGATAGATCTATTGAAGAAGGGTAAGGTGTAGGATTGGAACGAGCAGTGTTAGAAAGCCTTTCATCAAGTAAAACAGATGATGACCAAGGAGCCCGTGCTTGCCTTGTTAGATTATACTAAATCATATGAGGTGCATATGTACGCATCTAGGTATGCATCGCATGTTGGCTCTTTTGGAGGACCGTTATTAGTGGCCCCACATGGGTAATAATGTTTGGACCTGTGTGAAGACTTTTCTAGTGTGCCAATAAGACAAGGTGGAGATAAATTGTCAACCTGTTTATTGCGGCCTTTTCCCATTCTGAAACATCCAAAGGAAAGTGTATCCATTGATTTTATTATTGGTTTGCATAAATTTGATGGGTTTACGAGTATAGTTATTGTGGTTGATAGATTTTCCAAGTATGGAACCTTCATTACAACAACTAAGGAGTGCCCTATTGAGGAGGCAACTCGTTTATTGCTTAGACATGTGGTAAAATACTAGGGAGTGCCATGGTTTATTGTTAGCAATTGAGACAGTAGTTCACATTTCCGTTTAGGACATAGTTGCACAAGTTGATGGGGTTAGACCTGATCTTTTCCTCTAGCATGCTTCAACAAATTGATGGGCAAACCTAGAGAGTAAATGCTTTATTGAAGACATATCTTTGGCAATATGTGAGTGCCACACATAGGGACTAGCTGTAAACTGAAAAATATATAGGATTTTTCCTATATAATTCATCACCTTTTTACTTAAATTTGTTGTTAAAATCAAGTAATTGTTTAATAAATTAATGAAATATGTGAAAATATGAAATTAGGACATGGAAATTATTAAAATGTGATTTGATACTTTATTATATAGTTTTCATGCATAAAATGGCTTATTTTATATTAGTTTGTGCATATTATATTTTTAAGCTATAAAGAGGGCCATGCATGATTAAATTAAATAATAAAATATAAAGTTATATTTAATAATTCATTTTAAATATTTCATTAATAAATTGGGTTTTAATTAATTTAGTAAATTAATTAATTGAAATGGTTAAATTTATATTATTTGGTCCTCTAAACTATCTACTATTTTTGGACAGGTCTGAGAGTTTTCTTCTAATTGCAAAACCGTCCAAATTGGGGACCAAGTCAACCCAATTTTCAGCTGCACATGGCTGATCATAAATCAATTTTTGGCTTAATTACACAAGGTCCTTAAAGAGTTAAAGAAATCAGAGATTTTCACAAAGATTTGTTGGTGACCGATATTTCGTCCTAAGTTGTGGTGGCACTCAAATTGACTAGGAATCAAGCAGAATCAGCCACATTTCCTCAATTCATGGCCGACCATCCTTGGAAGAAGTTTCAAAAGATGGGCACTCCTATTTTTAGCAAACTAGCTCCCTTGCCTCTCATATAAATAAGAGCTCATTTCTCACTTTTCAATTATCACTCACGCATTCATCATTCTCTCCTCTCTCAACTCTCTTAGCTATCTTTCCCCCTCACGCCTATCATCATCCTTCCATAAGGATTTTTAGCAAAATTAGCCTCTTAAAGAACCCTTGGTCAGCTACCTTGGATAAGCATCAGCAAATGAGCAAAGCAAATAAGCGAATGAGCCTCGTCAGTTAGAGTCTTGGGTGACAGCCACTCTGAATTGGGTTGAATGTTTCTTTTCTTTAATTTAATCTAAATATGTTTGTTATGTGTTCTTTGTTCTTGTTTACAACAATGTTAGCTTAATTTTATTTAATTTAGGATGATTGCTTTGATTAAATAATATTTATTTGATTTATGCTTATACTGTTTGTGCCTCAATCGATCATGTTTTCAATTAAAATCAAGTCGTATTTCGTTCATACGTGATCGAATACACCAATTAGTGAGCGATCCCGACTGCATTTACGGCTAATGAACACATAATTGAAATGTGCATGCTCAATTTAGATCCTGACTCGATTAAATTGTAGGTTGCATAACAAATCTGACCAAGCTCTATTATCTGCATAGTTTTTAGATTTGTGTGATTAAATTGTTTAAAACCTGACATGTCCCTGTTACTTCACATGAATACTAAGAAACCCTTAGTAAATAAGGATCATTAAAATGCGTATTTACTAAGTAAAGGATTCTGAAAGGACCTAATGTGGTTTCCAAACTCATGAAAGATCGAGTTGCCATGGAATGTTTTCGAATGTTATTAAGCATGTTGATAATAGATTGAGTTTAATTAAAGTAATTGTCTTAGTTTATTTATGATATAATTGTTGCAAAATTCTGTTTAATTTTACTAAAATCTATTTCATTTAGTTTGCATACTTAGGATAATTTGCATTAGGTATCATTGCACTTAGTTTAATATATTTTAATCACCACTTTTCAAATATATTGTGTTTTTATTTACCAAATTGTTAATATAATTTTACAAATTAAGTGACTTAGCACAAATACAATCCCTGTGGAGACGATAACTTGATACTTACTTCTTACTTGATAATGACTGTGTACACTTGCACAAACCTACTCGTTACACTAGCCAAAGTTGTTAAATGTGGCCAAAATTTCTTATAACTTGCAACAGAGTGGGGGCACGAATTAGAGTCCAATTAAGATAGTGACAAGGCAACATTGTAACACTCCTCACCCGTATCCATCCGTGGATTACTGTTATGAGATGCTACCACACATAACAGATCAGAATTAAACTATATCAATGTAAAAGTTTTTAAAATAATTGTTAATCATCACATATATAACAAAAAACATGTTATTCTTATGTTACCATTGTGAAATTGAGCTTACAGAATCCATAAAACAATTTAAGTTGGAACAGTGGTTTCGAGACTACACATCCATTCTTGGGCCATATCATGGGAGGTGGAAAAATCTAGACGGATGGGGCAAAATTCTGGCAATTACTGATTGAGATCTAGCAATCAAGGTAACCGAGTTGTGGCCTTTCCTTGGGTTGACAAAATATTACTAACATTTTATTGAAGGCTTCTCCAAAATCACCGCACCCTTGATAAATCTATTGAATAAGGGTAAGGTGTAGGATTGGAATGAACAGTGTCAGAAATCCTTTCATCAAGTAAAACAGGTGATGACCAAAGAGCCTGTGCTTGCCTTGTCAAATTATACTAAATCGTATGAGGTGCACACGTGCACATCAAACTAAGTCATTGGGGGAGTATTGATTCAGAATGGTAATACAATCGCTTTCTAGAGTCACAAGCTTAACAATACTGAGTGGCAATACATAATTCAATAAAAAGAAATGACCTTAGTGGTGTATTCTTTGCGCATATGAAGACACTATTTGCGGGATTCTAAGTGTTGTAAATAGTTTTTTTCGGACTCAGAAAAAGTTGCCTCCCAAGCAAGCTCGTTAGAAGGATTTCTTAGCGGAATTTGATTTCAGCATGGAGTATAAGCCGGGGAAAGTCAACATAGTGGCTGATGCATTAAGCTGAAAAGTAGAGTTTACAACAATAAGTAAGCCAAACTGCTCTCTGTAGGAGTACATTAGAGAGGGCTTTTCCCATGATCCCACAACCAAAACATTGGCTGAGCTTGCCAGAGAATGGAAAATGAGGCAATTTTGTCTTAAGGGAGAACTTTTGTACACTCAGACGCATCATATTTATGTGCCTTAATATGGGAAATTGCATAAGGAAGTCATGAAACAATGTCATGACTTGAGATGGGCTGAACATCTAGGTATGCACAGCATGTTGGCTATTTTAGAGGAGCCTTATTATTGGGCCCACATGGGTAATAATGTTGGGACTTGTGTAAAGAGTTTTCTAGTGTGCCAATAATACAATGGGGAGTGAAAATTGTCAACGGATTTATTGTAGCTTTTTCCCATTCTGGAACATCCAAAGGAAATTGTATCCATTGATTATATTATTGGTTTACATAAATTTGATGGGTTTGTGAGTATAGTTGTTGTGGTTGATAGATTTTCCAAGCATGGAACCTTCATTCCAACAACTAATGAGTGCCCTATTGAGGAGGCAGCTCATTTATTGCTTAGACATGTGGTATAATACTAGGGAGTGCATAGTTTATTGTTAGCAATTGAGACAGAAGCTCACAGGTCCATTCAGGACAGAGTTGTTCAAGTTGTTAGGGTTAGACTTGAACTTTTCCACTAGCAAGCTTCTACAATTTGATGGGTAAACCTAGAGAATAAATGCTTTATTGGAGACGTATCTTTGGTACTATGTGAGTGCCACACAGAAGGACTAGCCAAATTTGTTGAATGTGGCCCAAATTTCTTATAACTTGCAACAGAGTAGGGGCACGAATTAGAGTTTGTTTGAGATAGTGACAAGGTAACATTGTAACACTCCTCACCTGTATTCGTCCATGGATTACGATTATGAGATGCTTCCACACATACCGGAACAGAATCATCCTATATCAATGTAAAATTTTTTAAAATAATTGTTAATCATCACATATATAACAAAAAACATGTTATTCTTATGTTACTGTGGTTAAATTGAGCTTATAGATTCCATAAAACAATTTAAAAAAAGTAGGGACTCATTTGAAACATTTTTTAAAAAGGGGCAAAAATAAAAAATAAGGGCCACACGATTGTAACAGCTCATTTTCAGTGAAATTGGAACAGTGGTTTTGGGACTACACCTCCATTCTTAGGCTATATCATGGGAGGTGGAAAAATCTGGATGGATGGGGGCAAAATTCGGTCAATTGCTGATTGAGAGCAAGCAATCAAGGTATCCGAGTTGTGGCCTTTTATTGGGTTGACAAACTATTACTGATGCTTCATTGAAGGCTACTCCAAAATCACTGCACCCTTGATAAATCTATTGAATAAGGGTAAGGTGTAGGATTGGAGCGAACAGTGTCGAAAAGCCTTTCATCAGGTAAAATAGATGATGACCAAAGAGCTCGTGCTTGCCTTGTTAAATTATACTAAATCGTATAAGGTGCATATGTACGCATCAAACTATGTCATTGGGGGAGCATTGATACAGAATGGTAATCCAATTGCTGTTGAGAGTCAGAAGCTTAATGATACTGAGTGGCAATACACAATTCAGTAAAAAGAAATAACCTTAGTGGTGCATTATATGCGCATATGGAGACACTATTTGCAGGGTTCTAGGTGTATGGTATTTATAAGAAATGTTGCAAATAGTTTTATCCTGACTTACAAAAAGTTGTCTCCCACATACGCTCATTGGCAGGTTTTCTTGGCGAAATTTGATTTTAGTATGGAGTATAAGTTGGGGAAAGTCAACATAGTGGTTGATGCATTAAGCCGAAAAGTAGAGTTTGCAACAATAAGTAAGCCAAATAGCTCTCTATAGAAGTACATTAGAGAGGGCTTTTCCCATGATCCCACAACCAAAACATTGGCTGAGCTTGCCAGAGAATGGAAAATAAGGCAATTTTGTCTTAAGGGAGAATTTTTGTACACTCAGACGCATCATATTTATGTGCCTCGATATGGGAAATTGCACAAGGAAGTCATGAAAGAGTGTTTTGACTAGAGATGGGCTGAATATCTAGGTATGCACAGCATGTTGGCTATTTTAGAGGACCCTTATTATTGTCCCCACATGGGTAATAATGTTGGGACCTGTGTGAAGACTTTTCTAGTGTCCCAACAAGACAAGAGGGAGTTAAAATTGTCAACCGATTTATTCCAACCTTTTCCTATTCCGGAACATCCATGGGAAAGTGTATCCATTGATTTTACTATTGGTTTGCATAAATTTGATGGGTTGTGAGTATAGTTGTTGTGGTTGATAGATTTTCCAAGTATGGAACCTTCATTCCAATAACTAAGGAGTGCCCTACTAAGGTGGCAGCTCGTTTATTGCTTAGAAATATGGTAAAATACTAAAAAGTGCCATAGTCTATTGTTAGCAATCAAGATAGCAGTTCACAATCCGTTTAAGATAGTCTTGGTCAAGTTGATGGGGTGAGACTTGAACTTTTACACTAGCATGCTTCTACAAACTGATGGGTAAACCTAGAGAGTAAATACTTTATTGGAGATGTATCTTTGGCTCTACGTGAGTGCCACATAGAGGGACTAGCCAAAGTTGTTGGATGTTGCCCAAATTTGTTATAACTTGTAATAGAGTGGGGGCACAAATTACCGTCCATTTTAGATAGTGATTAGGCAACATTGTAACACTCCTCACCCATATCAGTCGGTGGATAGGGTTAGGAGATGCTACCACACATAATAGAACAGAATCATACTATATCAATGTAAAAGTTTTTTAAACAATTGTTAATCATCATATATATAACCAAAAACATGTTTTTCTTATGTTATCATGGTTAAATTGAGCTTATAGAATGCATAAAACAATTTAAAATAAAGCAAGGCCTCATTTCAAACATTTTTAAAAAGGGGGCAAAAATAAAAAACAAGGGTCACACGATTGTAACATCCAGTTTTTAGTGAAATTGGAACAATAGTTTCGGGACCACACATCCAATGTTTAAATTATTATTTTATTATTATTTTAATGTCAATGGAATGTTAGTAAGGTCATATAAAAATTTTGTTAAGAAATTTTGACGTTTGCATGCTTAATTGTGTAAAAAAGGACTAAATCGTAAAATGTGCAAAATTGGAATTTTATTAGTTAAAGGTGTCAAATGGATATATAAATTTAATTTAAGATGACTTAGTTGGTAATTAGACCATTTATGTCGTTAGTGGATGTTTATGGCAAGGTTTTATTAAAATTATTACTGTTTTTAAAGGGCAAAATAGGAAATGGGTAATTAAATCTTAAAAGAAATGTAAAGAAAAAGATGGTATCATCTTCTTCATTTGAAAACCTAAGAAAAAATCACCATTAGATAGGGGTTAATATTCATCCAAGCTCACCTATTGCATGTAAGTGTAGTTTTGTCCCGGTTTTAATTATTTTTATGTTTTTGGGATCATTGTAGCTTAACCTAGCTAGCCCAGGGATCAATTTGTAAAACTGATAAAGTTTTAGAATTTTTCCATGAATTTTCTTGCATGATTCTTGAAGTTTGATGGTAGGTTATGAGTCATTTTAAATAAATAAACAAGTTTTGTAAAGTGATTTTTTATGAAAATAATGTTTAATGACTAATTTGTTAAAAATGATAAAAGAAAAATGTGAAATTTGGAATGATGGTTTGTATGAATTGATATAGGTCCTTAGTGAATTTGGCTAGCATGAGATGATGATTAAAATGCTTAAATTTAAATTTATGAGCTTAAGGACTAAGTTGTGAGAAGTCAAAATATTTAGGGCCAAACAGTAAATATGTATAAATGTGAATTATGGATTGAATTGAATGTTTGAGATTGATGGAAACACTTAATTCAATATATTTATTTATTTAGATCAAGATAAATCTCAACCGGATCTAAATCGAGGAAAGGCAAAAATCACGGATTAGCTTGATCATATTTCTACCCTCTAGTCATCAAGGTATGTCTATAGTATTATTTCAATAAGAGATTGAATTTCTACTTGTATTTTCACATTATAGCTATGTAATTAAATGCATATAGTTAATTATACCCTGAATTGCACATATGTGCCTCTGTTTGCACTTTGGTAACCCTGAATTGCCCATATGTGCCCTTGTTTGTACTTCAATACCCCTGAATTGCACATAAGTGCCATTGTTTGTACTTCGGTATCCCTGAATTGCACATATGTGCCCTATTTATACTTTGGTGATTTTGAATCGAGTAATATTTTAGTTGTATTCAATTGTTGTTAGGTTCTATAATATACTATGTCCTTACTAAGCTCTATAAGTTTATTCCTTCATGTGGATTGTTTTGTAGATCATTGTTTCTGACATTTGGACGGATCGAACTTTCGGCTCACACTATCCATAGATGTCGGTAATTCTTGTGTCTCTTAGGGTAGTGGCATGTATATGTGGCTATATAGGTTGTTTTTGTACAAAATGGCAATATACTAAACTAAGTTGTTAGGTATTTTATCAAGATTGTAAATAGGTATCTTTTTGGTAGAATTAGAATGGATTGAAAGTGAACACTTGTGGTTTGTTTTGGTTTATGATTGAATTAAGTTTCTATGCTAGGAATGGATCAATGTTGACATGTTTTAGTTGTTGATGTTTGGATATAAATTGCAATGTCTATGAAGGGCACATTGGTTACATTAAAATGGTATGTTTATGATGAGTTACTTATGGTCACAATTATGGTATGTTTTAAGATGATATTGAACTAGATGTACATGTTTTAAATGAGGTAATGAATATGTTTTGGTAGGTTTGTATGCTTGTTTTTGATGTGCCTTGTATGGCATATTAGTTGAATGGTTTTGGACTAGTGAGTTGGTCATTTCATGTTGATTTTGGTCATGTTATGATGCCTTGAATATGGGTACAAAATGCTTTTCGGTACATGCTTGATTTGGTGACGGAAATGGCTTGATTTTGGCAAATTTCATGCCCACATGGGCATGGAACTCAATGGTGTGTGACACACAGCCCGGCGACATGGCCGTGTGTCCCCTGTATGTTTTTAAGGCATGCAAGTTAGGTTACAGCACAGCCTAGCACACAACATGGTACACTGGCGTCTGGCTTCATCGTGTGACCCAACTCAGAGAGTTACATGGGCAAGGACAAGGGCTGGGACACAGCCGTGTGTCCCTATTTTGAATGTTAGACAGCCTGAGACATGGGCGTGTGTCTCAACCATGTGATCCCCATAGTCTAAATTTTCTAACATTTTCCTACAATTTCCAAATGTTTCCAATTTAGTCTTGAATTGTTTCTAATGTTTTTCTAGGGCCTTGAAGGCTCGATTAAGGGACGATATGCCTGTAAATGAATGATTTATGCTATGTTTATGTTGATGTATGAGATGTATGTTTTAAATTTATATTTTTACGATAATGCTCCCTAACCCTATTCTGGCAACAGATATGGGTTAGGGGTGTTACAACAACCGTGTGGCTAGGCTGTGTGATAGGCTGAGGCCATGTGGAGTAGAACCACACAGTCATGTCCCCAAGTCGTGCTACAAACTGATGTTGTGTAATCCAGTGTCACACAGTTGTGTCGCTTTTTGCCAAGCCATGCAACTAACTGTGATCGTGTATACCAATTAACACCTAAATCACACAGACCACACGATCGTGCTATATGCCTATGTATGGCACATAGCTGTGTGTCAGCCCATGTGCACCTAAAAGACCCTTTTCAACAAGTTACCTATTCCTAGTTTACTTAAGTCACATGCTACTTCATACCATCATTCAAACCTATTCAAAAATCATCAAAACATACCAAAAGAACACTTAATTCATTCATCCTAATCGCCTAACCAGTATGCCACAATTGGCAGCTCATTTCAAACAATTACAATTTAACATTCATTGCCTTTTAAACATCACTCACACACCGTGCACATTTTCACAAATTCAACTTCACATACCAAAACATATTCTAGAGAAAGTTAACCAAATGACCATTTCATATTTATTACTTTATCTCAAAACATAAGAACAACTAGAACTTATCATTACATGCCATTTCAAACACAAACTTATACTTACACACTTGTAATCAAAATACCTATTTACATGCCACTTATAACCTATCACAAAATTATTAAAAATCTATCGAGTCGTTGAAGGGATAGTGTGAGATCTGACTTGAACTTCAACCAATTGTAAAACTTCTAATCATCTACAAGAAATCAAACAGAGTAAATGCACGCAATACAATGCTTAGAAAGTTCGTACATCAACTTAACATAACTCACTCGAGTGTAACATACATATGCATTGAACATACAATTTTTACATTTAAGAAACATGGTGATCATGGATGGCCTATTCAAACCACAAATCAACAAGGTTAGTTCCTTCACATAACAAGTTTAAAACATTACTCTGCTTATAAATTATATTCAAATGAACGTGCTTGATACATATATCACCATTCACTTATAGAAAATTATACAATTATCACAAAATCAAATAACCACTTTCCGTTTCTTAGAACCATTTACCATTTCTTATATCCATTTGCCATTTCATATATCCATTTCCACCCACTAAACCACAATGAAATAACATTGGATACGCAAGATAACAATGCTCACACGAGCTATGAGTATAATGCTCACACAGGCTGTGAAAATAATGCTCACACGAGCTATGGATCGAGATGATAATGCTTAAAAATGCTCCTCACACGAGCTGTGAAAAATCCACAACAAATGCAAGATCTTAGCCATTGGTAGGATATCCAAGACCAACACTTGAAATGGTAACAACCCTAATGGCATGTCATTTGTATCCTAGGCATTCACTAAGTTTATACGGGCATTAATTCATTACCATATCATTTAGTTATTTAAACATTATCACATTTACATGAATTCAACCATATAATTTCCACTTTCAATCACGTACCTCAATTATAATATCATTACATATTGATCCATCTAATGTTTAAGATTATTATAAAAAATAATACAATCACAAACATATAAAAACATATTAAATCATAAAGACAATAAATTAAACCAATTTCTACACTATACGAACATACCTAAACCGAATTAGCAGTAACCATGACACCAAGGACTAATCAATTTATCTTTTTCTGTGTTTATTTACCGGTCATCCATTTCTTGATCTAGAATATAATTTAATTTAATTATCAACTCTAATTACCTTATAATGTCAAAATACATGCACGTGATCCTTAGGTAATACTTTACATTAATACCCTAAGCTTTTACCTTTTATTCAATTTAGTCCCTAAAACCAATACTCACATATTTTTCACAATTCAACCTAAAACCCTAGTGTTGATTTCAATAAAGTCCCCCAACAGCCCTAAATGACTAAATTTTACAAATATACCTTGTTAAATTCAATATTGAATCAATTTAGCACCTAAGCTCTAAACTAACTAAAATAACTTTACAAAATAGTCCTACTTTAACACCAAGCTTATAATCTATCAACCAACCTCAAGAGAACTTAAAAATCAGTAAGGGTAAGTCCCAAAACCTTTAACAGTTTATTAATTACAAAATTACCAAACTAACTAAGATGATGATGGTTTTATTTTTCTTTTGTTTATGTTAATTAAATATCAATTTACCAATTTGCCCTTTAATTTTAATTAAAATTTCTTTAATAACCATGCTAAAACCATCACCTATATACTAATATGGTCCAATTACCATATAAGGCCATCTAATCATACTCTTTTAGTGAATTAACACATTTAAATTAATAACGATTCACTTTTTTAGTTTTACAACTTAGTCTTTTTTTTCCCAATTAACCAACTAAACAACAAAATTGTTGAACACAACTTTAATACGACACTCTATTAGACTCGTAAATATTAAATATATAATATTTATTGACTCACTGGCCGCATTTGCATCCCAAAGCTACAATTTTTGACACCATTGAAAAATAGGTTGTTACAAACTTCCACTCACACCCATTGTTATTGTGACCCATTGTGAAGGACCAAATCTAGGAGCTTATCGATTTACTAAAGATTGGAAAGAATAGAATGACTTAGCCAGAACTTGCCTACACAAGGCATGTAAACACAAAAAGAAATGGATTGATCAAATTACAGAGACATAAAGTTTTAGGTTGGTGACTGAGACCTTGCTAACTCGCACTTGATTTTGTGTCACATTGGCTTGCACAATAGGCTTGTGAGATAGTGTGAAGGGTATAGTTGGCATGCTATCTAATAGGAAGAGTTCAAGGTTAGTTTGACTATGAGTCGATAGTAGTGGGTGCCAATTTACTTCGGTTTAACCAATGAGACACTGGGTGCCAAACTTATTAACAGCAATAGGCGCAATTATTTGCTTCGAATTTATCCAATGAGGCAATGGGTGTCAAACTAGTGTATTGGTTGGATCCAGGTATCTATCCGAGTCCGAGTCGTGTTAATAGGGAATAAATGGTAAAAATGAGAAACTTGATATTGAAATGGCAAATAAATGAGAAATGGAGTACTCAAATGTGAAATGGTTTGGAACATTGATAGAAATGTTCATTTGAAATTATGGTTTTGGAAATTCAAATGGAATGTATCATCTTATGAATTGAGATATCAAATGATTTGTGAAGTAGATTTTCCATGTTCCAACATTAATAAAATGTATTTGAAGTAATCAATCAATATATGAACTTGAGCATTTGACATGTTAATTGCATAGCATCCTCTAATTTTAACTTGAGCATTTTAAATGTATTATGATTTGTTTTAATGTTTGGATTATAGAAATGCCACTGAGTTGTACTCAGCATACGGTTTTATTTTCCCGTGCGCAGGTGAGGTACTTAACAATTCAATCATCAACTCAACATGTAGCAGCAATCCCAAACTCAAGTCTTGGTGATGTGTTTATTTTGGTCTTTGCATGTACCAAGGATTTCTTGTGGTTAAAATGATCATTTTGTATTTTGCTGGCATTTTGGAGATTATATATATAAATTTATATGTATGTGGTGGAAATAGTCATGTTGTTACCATCATAGGTAGCTTGGTTTATATGCCTAATGATTTAATGGTTGATAAAAAGTTATCCTATGAGATGTGGTTTTATTGATACTTGGTTATGGAATGATGGAATGTATGCTTAGTTTATGTGTTGAATGAACTGCTTAATTTGATGCTTAAAACATGAGATTGCTTGAATGGTTATATGACGCTTGATTAGGTAATATTGAAAGTGTCATTGAAGGTTTATTAGGTTGGTATGAATTTTGTTTTTGGTTGGTTTTTAAAATTGATTAAGGTGATAATTGTGGCATATTAGTTAGGCACTTAGGTTGATTGTTATAAATGATGATTTTGCTTTGATTTTTATGCTTTTGAATTGGTTTGGATGTGTTTTAAATGGTTGCTTGTTGACTAAGTGTATGTAGGTTGAATAGCTATTTTTGAAAGGTATTTTTAGGTACACAACACCAGGTACACAGCTATGTGCCTGACACAGCATAAGACACGACTGTGTGGCCTCTAAGTTTTGGTTGATTTATGATGCACACGGCCACAGTTTGGTACACTACCTAGTGACACAACCGTGTGACTTATTTTTTTACACTTTTGACCCACAAAACCTTGGTTAGTGTATATGATTGTTCGCACAGCCGTGTGACTCCAACCCCACACGGCATCATTCTGTTGCACAGTTTGCCTACACCGCCATGTGTCCCATCCCACATAGCTTTAGCATCTTGACATGGTCAAGAGACACGGCTGTGTGACCCCTATTTGCTAATTTTTTCCATCTTGTTGTTTTAGTTTCAATTTAATCCCTTTTTGTTGTTGAGTTGGTTTAAAGCTTTCGTAAGCTTGATATCAACTCAAAATTGATTGAACTACATGATATACTTTCTCACATGTGATGTAATGATATTTAGTTGAGATTTTGAACAATAATTATATGTAATCGTTTGGTATTTGTGTGTAGCATCCTATTGTTCAGGTTTAGTGATCGGACCGGTGAGGGGTCTTACATTATCCATCAAAATAAGTTATGCGGATCGCTCATACATATTTAAAAAGAATTTTTCATATTAGTTCAAAAAATGCAAATTATTTAGGAATTATTGTGTTGCTGAACTGTTTGTGTCCCAAAAGTCTTCTAGGCTTGTAACTTCTAAGGCTTCGAAAGGTTCAGAATTCAAACAATAAGCACTAAAAATTGATTCAACAACTAGAAATTGTTAAGCACACAACGTTGTTCCCTACTCATCCCCAATTTTCTTACAAACTCATCTCATTATTTCTCCTTCCATCGCCTACAGTATTTCTCCAAAATGTGGAACGGTTCCATGCGACATTAGTACACACAAAATTGGTAATTATGAACCAAAAATTTTCTTTTTTTAGCTCAATTTTTATTTCTTTCTAAGCTATCTTTTTCTTCATTTGCCACTCTTTCATTCACTCTTCTCTTTTTATTTATTTATTTACGAACTAAATCGCATAATATCTTTATTTTCTTTTTCACACACAAACCCACCTTAATATCTCTACCTAGCCCTCAATGTCTATGGCCTGACGTCCATTACATAGTGCATTTTGAAGATTGGGATAGAGAAGGATTGAGTACTAGACTCATTTAGGCTCAAGGCTTTGATATTAAGGTTACAAGGAAAAGGTAATTGATGCTAAAAAATATGGGAACTAGGGGTACATAGCAAAAGGTAAGCTTTTAAGCCCTAAGCTAGCTCAAACAATGCCTAAGTTCTTTACCAAATTATATAGACCACACCAATGTTGTCAAGCATATGTCTATTTAAATGAATGATTAACAATTTAAATTATTTATTTACAAGGATCTATATACTTTATTCATCCTATGGCACACTTTATAAATTTTCCTTTAGGTTATTGCTTGTAATCTATCATACCGTTAACTAAGTGAACTAATTAGTCTACAATTAAGAATATCAAGTTATCTAGTATCATTTGAAATTTACAAGTTTGGCAATTCAATGTACTTATGCAATATGTACAACTAATGGCTTATTACCTTATTATAGTCCAAACGCCAAGCAATTACACAAAACAAAAAAAAATGATTTTTTTTAAAAAGGCCTAAAAATGAAAATAAACACACCAAATAACATAAAAGAAAGAAAAATGGAGCACATAAAAATATGTGCATCCCCCCACACTTAGGCTACACATTATCCTCAATGTGTTCCTAAAAAAGGATAGAAGATTGTTGAACTTCCCTAGAATGGAGCATCCAACTAGCTTGGGGGTCCACCACCTCCTGAAAGCTCGCAAATGTAGTGTAGTCATTCAAGGTAATTCGTTGCACATAGAACAAACACAAAAAAAAAAGAACAGCCAAAATATGAAATCTAAAAACAGAAAAATAAACTCAAAACTAATTAGTTTAATGTATAGTTTACATGCCACTTAAATAATTAAAATTAAAATTGTGAAAGCATGCAACTCCATCAAATCTCCTCACAAGCCCTCGCTCAACCAGTAACTTCATTCCTTTGCCTTTGATGACTAACCTTTTTTAAGAGAACTCGTTTCAATCACTCGATTCACAAACGACAGGGACCCCATGGAGGGTTGCGCAGATGTGAAGGCACCCTCAAAATTGTCATGATAGAAGGTGATGTCATCGTCCTCCATCACCTCGTCATCGTCCTCCATCACCTCTCATCCTCCTCTTCTTCATCTTCTTCCCATTACTCCTCCTCAGCTGCTTTGTACTCAAGTTAATCGCTCGATCTATTAGGTCATTGTATGATATGCACCCCCTAGCTTGCCATTAAAGTGTCCATGAATGGGTTCACTGGCTCTAGTAGTCTAGTGTTGTAACGCACATCTCTGCCTAGCCTACATTTCCATTGTGTAGCTCATCATCAGTTTTCTTTGTGGCACATTTCTTCTTGACTGCCAGAGGCACTTCCATCTTATTGTTCCTCCTCAAGTTCCGTTCTTGGATGTACAACTTGTGGAGCTCCTGAAATAGGCTAAGCATAGAGTCTCTGATGATACTCTATGTGGGGTGGTGGAACTACTCGGTTGGATCCATTTCAATCACTGCTCGATGCCACAGTTCTGTGATTTGGTGGGGGGAATAGATACCAACCTTTATCCCTAAAACATACTTCCTAATTTCTTTGTTTATCCATCGCCTGAAAGATACAATATAGTAGATTAGCTTGAATACATTAATAGTGTTAGTGTTCAGGAGGGGGTTAATACGTGTGCAGATAAACTGAATCCATAATTTTTCAACTAGAAAAAAAATATATTGTTTAAAAGATAAGGGGTGATTGTGATACTCCTCATGCTTCCACTCTCTCTGCACCTCGGTTAAATATGCTAATATGGCGTCCATATCAACATTGTTGAATTTATTGAGGTCCAAAGCAAAAAAAACCCATCGCTTTCATAGTGAGCGACACCACAGGAGTCACTAATTGCTTGTGGGGAGATGTTAAGAACCTTGTTCTAAACATACACTTTATCTTTTTAGAAAAATTTAAGTTGGAGTAAAACTCCAAAACAACTAGTATAACAGCTGGTGTTGTTAGAACAAAGGTGAAATTCATCCAACGATAAAAACGGATGAGATCCTGAATTTTTTTGCAATGCAAGGTAAAGGGGTCGAAGCCACTTTCAAGGATAAATAAGCATCATTGAATGGATTCGAAAAAGGCTTCGACCTCTTTTGATTTGAACTTAACTGAATTGTACTTCGGTGTTGGAGGTAGTTCAGGTTGGGATCCCGATCGTTTTGTCATTCTAGGAGGCATAGTTACTATATTTTACACTAAACTAAATATCAAATATATACTAACCAATTAATCACAACAACTCAACACTAAAAGAAAATAGCTAAAATAACAAAGATAACAAAGATAACAAATGCAAATAAAATCAAGAAAAAGTAAACTTGAACCCTGTTGTTTGCAATGGATTTGTTGTATGAAATGATGAAGTTTTGTGTTTCCCGAGCCAGAAGAGAGGACTGCTTGCAAAGAAAAAGACAAGAACAAAAATATATAGAAATCGAAGTAAAGATACGTGATTTGAAGAAAAAATCAGAGAAATAAGCAAGGGGAGAGCGTTTTGGGGTTTTAAAGATTTAAAAATTGAAAGATTTAGGGGAAATAAAAGGTTTGTGGTGTTTTGAGGCTTCAAAACCCTCAAAAACATTCAGATCGCAATGCCATAACTAGGTACTACCCATCCTTTCTTGGATATCTTGATACCCAGGGGTAGATATCATGATATCCCCTATTTCTAGACCCTTCAAATTCCCATTGTGTCTGAGGTATCGCTATACCACTGTGCAAAAACAAAAATCTTGACTTTTAAAATTTCAGGGGTATTGTGATATCATGATTTAGCGTTTAAGGTATCACAATACCATTCTGTAAGAAACTAATTTGATACTCAACTGGGAAAAATGTCAATTTATGGTGAAAGACGGGGTAACACCCTTAACCTGTAGCCTTCGTCGGACTAGTGTTAAGAGGAATTACCGAACAATTCACATCATTATACAAACATTTCATATACATTGATCATGTATCATCATATCACATTCATTCATAATCACATTGTCCCTTAAATAGGTCTATAAGATCTAAAACATGTTTTTAAGAAGGTTCGGGACTAAACTGGTTTCACATAGAAATTTCTAAAACTTTAAGAATTTTCTAAGTAACAGACGTCTCATGCCCATGTGAACAGTCCCGTGGACGAATATAGGCCATTGGCAAGGCCAATTCACCAACCATAAGGGTCAACCCTACACAAGCACATTCCAATTATATAAGGCCATCTACAAATCAAACCTTACATTATAAACAAGCCAAATCTCATGGCTCAATACATTTCAAACATATAGGCACCAATAGCCAAAATCACTTATACACATAACAAACCAAGTAGCCTATAAATGCCACATAACCAAAATTACAAATCTTTTAAGTACCGAAACCATAGCTGGATAGTCTAATGGGATCTCCGACGATTTCCAACTCGAGCGAGCCTTTGGAACACTATAAACATAGAAAAATAACACAAAGTAAGCTATAAAGCTTAGTAAGTTGATATATAAATAATAAGCAATCTATTAACCTGCTTTTACCAATCCTTACAATATGTTCTCAAGATAATACAATCAAACTTGCACATAGTTCCACTATTTACTCATGTTCACATCAAGTTGTCTACTCGAGTCATAGTCACTAAATTATTTATATCTTCTGCTACAGAACTTCAAATTAATATCCGCTTGTTTTTCCCAAAACTAGGCTCACATATCTTATTACCATAAAATTTTTAGAATTTTTGGTTTAGCCAATAAGTACAGTTAAGTCTTCAAAGTGGTCTCTGTTCTGCTGTTTGACAGTTCCGACCCTTCTTCTCTAAAAATTAATTATCTCTTAGTACGGGATTTGGATAATATTCTTGTTTAATTCTCTTGAAAATAGACTCATTAATAATTTTAATAATATAAATTATAACCCATAATTATTTTTATACAATTTTAATGATTTTCCAAATTCATAATAGGGGATTCCAAAATCATTCTAACCTTATCTCACAAAAATTCAAATATCTCATAATACAACATTCTTTTGCTTACACCATTTCTTTTATGTAAAACTAGACTCAATAAGCTTTAATTTCATATCTTATTCAACCTCTAATGTGATTCCCACAATTTTAGTGAGTTTTCAAATTTATACAACTGCGATGTCCAAAACTATTTTATTGCAAATTTTACTCTTTCATGATTTCTTTCATACATTTCATAAAATTTTGTTTCCAGCTCCATACAATTCACATATCATATTTCATCTATAAAATTCACCTAGATCATATTTCATTTCATTCTCAATCATATAATCATTTACATAGCTAACCTTAGCTTTCACAAGTTTAATCAATTTAATTCTCAAATAACATTGAATCCATACTTCCATATAGCCAAATGAGCACATTTTGGTATGCAACATATTTAAACACATACATTTTTCATTTCATATACATTATACAGTATGAACTCACCAATTCACTTTCATTCGATTCTCACATGGGTTCTGTACGTACCTGTCTTGCTTAACTCGATCGTACTTTCATTCTCAACTTTCACTTACTTATTGATTTCTGTCACGAATACCTTGCTTTCGTTGAACCATCTCTTATAACCATGCTTCATCCACTTTTTCCGTTGAACCATTTGAAATACTAAAGGATACTCGAGGATCTCGTACACATAGTACCATAACAATGCCATATCTCAGATATGGTCTTACATGTAATCTCGTACCGATGCCAATAGCCCAGCCATGGTCTTACACGAAAAAACATATCGATGCCAATGTCTCGGACATGGTCTTAATGAATTCTCATATCGATGCCATATCCCAGATATGGTCTTACACGTAATCTTGGTAACCCTAATGTCATTACATTTGTATCCTATCTATTCCTATGGTTCAACCGGGACTTTTACTTTGTCGAATCTCCGTCGAACATTTCCAAATCATTGTAATCACAATTAAATTCATTATTTAAGCATTCACCATAATTATCTCAATTAAGCATTTAAACATGTATAATTTAATGGTTATTAAACATACGAACTTACCTCATTCGCTGAAACGACAAATTAGGTCGACTAATCCGATACTTTGTTTTCCCCCATTCTAGATCCAAATCCCATTTATCTCAATCTCTATAATATCAAATTTTACTTATTTAATCATCATTTCATTCAATTTAGGACAATTTACACATTTTGGCAAAATTACATTTTTACCCCATTATTTCACATTTTTGCAATTTAGTCCTTATCACATAAAATCTCAATTTCATGAAATTAAACACAAAAACAAGCTAGCCAAATTTTCCATATCTTACTAACAGCCCATATTTTTAATTTATTTCACATTTTAACCATAAAATTTCCACATTTCACAATTTAGTCCAAAATTGACATTTTTCTCAAAAATCACTTTATAAAATATGAAAATCTAACATCAAATATTCATAATCTATCATAAATCATCAATTTACTCAAGCATTCAACAATGGCAACATGTTAAATCTTTAACAGTTTCAAATTCAGAGGCACGGGCTAGCTAGATTACGAAGCAACGATCTTAAAAATGTAAAATTAATTAGAAATAGTTTAAGAATGTTAGAGTATGCCCTAAGATCATTCATGAGATGGTTGTAATAACATATTTGATTTATCACGTTTATTAATATAAGGCGTTACCATTATTATTTTAGTTTCTTTTCTGTGTGTATAAATAAATTGTTTTATAATAATGTCCTGAGAGTAATATGATTATTCTTAAAAGGTCCTTAGTCAAGTATTATTGTTGGAAAGGACAACAATAATGCATTAAGATTAACATGTAGTTGATTGATGATAAAGAGTTGACATTGATATGGAATGTCAAAATCGATGCATGAATATGTGTGTTAGAGAACAGCATATTGGACTGACCCGTTATGAGTATGTTTCTTGAATTATTATATATTTGTCACAACATTACTCATAGTGATTAATATGTATATGATCCTCAGACTTGAGATCATCATAATCCCAACATTGTGAGTTGTATATTTTGATACAGTCAAACGTACACCATAACTGGTTGTTCTATAAAGGCTGATGTTAGATATACCACGATCTATGTAGAGGGATATGGTTGATTGATATAGGATAAGTCCCTCCTACATAATGGGAGTAATATCTTAGGCCACTTGATTGAGTGAGACTAGAAATGCATGGCCATACTCAAATAAGCTGATATGAGATGTCATACTTATTTGTATGTCATAGTCTACTTAAGATATCAAGGAACATGGAATGGACTATGCAAGTGTGACTATTCCATGACTTGTGTCCAATCCAGAGATAAAGGACTTAAGGATTATTGCATAAAAGGTTAATCCTAAAAATGTTATATCGAATCATGATTTCTTGTGACTTAGGTAGCAATGATGCATTGCTACGTGCCACACATTGTTTGTAACATTGGAATCGTTCTAGTATTGCTGCTAACGTTACAAGAACCTATAGGGTCACACCCTATAGATGAAATGAACGGAATAAAACATATTTGGTATTGTGTGAATTAAATTAATTATAGAATTAATTTAATTGGATAATCAAATATTGAACACATTATGTACAAGGTTGTTGTACGGTGGGGATTACCTGAAAGATTAAAAACGGGGTGAGTTTATGAAAACTCAATGTGTAATTCCCCCTTATTAAAGAAACAGAATCAGTCTATGCCTGAGCCCTTTAACAGTAACAGTACGGTGTGGCCTTAACTAAATGTAACACCCCAAACTCGGCCTAGAAGTTAGGCCCGAATCTGGCGTCTCACATTAAAGTTCTTTTCGAAAACCATGTTTTCATTGGACACCCTTCCTAAAGAAATTTCAAAATTTTTGCCATTCAAAACTTGTACAAAACCTCAGTTTGCATTTGTTTACTTTCAATCGAGTTTTATTAAAGAAAATATGCTACCTTCAAAACATTATTATTGCGAAGCTTAATTTAAAATAAATGATTTATGAAAACGTGATATTTCAAAATTGAGTTGCAGAAACGTAGTGTTAGAAAACAGTTATTGTTTTGGAAAACCGTGTTCTACTTTTAGCAAATATAAATCACAATCACATCAAATCAAAAATTTAAAATCCAGAAATTACTGAGGCCTTATTACAACCCGAATCGAAATCAAATTACTTAAGTACATGAGCAAAATAGAATAAAACAAGTGTCGTTGTGTGGCCCTCTCCGAGTCCCTCGCAGCTCCGAACCGAACCGTCTAACATTGAGGATTACCTGAAAGGGTAAAAACGGGGTGAGCGTAAAAACTCAGTGTGTAATTCCCCCTTATTATAGAAATAGAATCAATCTAGGCCTGAGCCCTTTAATAGTAATAGTACAGTGTGGCCTTAGCCCAATACAGTAACGGTGGCAATTAGGCTTAGTCCAAATCAGCCTCAGTTGGACCTGAGCCTATAATAAATGGCACATACCACATATATTTGAGCCTAAGCCCATCTCAATATCAGAATCAGTATATGCAATGCATAAATACCCATACCAACCCTACACTCCTGTGGGGATTAAATCGACCCACCCATCCCCAAACTCCTTAAGTAGCACCGGTTGTGACACTAATTAATATTGCAGCAGAGCTGTCAATCACATAATCAGCTTAAAGCCATCGGTGGGTCCACAGTCGTCACATGCGGCCCGTGCGACCCTCACATATCAATCACTTCCTCCAATACAAGATCCCAACCCTTGCAGTATGTTGTGTATCCAGTATGCCATGCTCAGAATCAATCATATCGTTCACAGTTAAGTCAATCAAACCATAGCACAAATCATTCAATTACCCTTTAGGGGCATTACAGTCATTTTAACTTACAGGGGTATTTCGGTCATTTAACAACCTTTCCGAAGGTCTACAGTCGCCTTGAATGACACAGATAACCTAAATGGTCATAACAGTGTAAATGGGCCTAAGGCCCATATTTGGCCCAAGTTGGCCCACACGCTCGTGTGGCCCATTTAGCCCAAATTTAGTCACGGCTATGCAAAATACATAGCTCGGTCTAGAATTTTCCATTTAACCTGGATTTTATCCATGTGGGGCCCATGATCCCATTGGGCCCACACGACCCATTTCAGCTCAAGGAGGCCCTATAACGGCCCAAGAGCACGAGAACGCTTGTGGTTGCCTCAACAGTCTATCGTCCATAATTATGGGCTCGGTTTACCACACGAGCGTTTATACGCCCATGTGGCCTCAATTGTTGTATTTTTGCTTTTTGGCTTTTCCGTGCTACAGTCAGATCAGGGTGTGTACACACCTATTTGCGAACACTTGCGAAAAACTCTTGAACACCAACCTACATTCATTCCAACCTTCAATTAGTTAACTGACAAATCTAGTTAACCAATTCTTAACTTTTAGCCCAAAAATACCACATTACCTTGATTGAATGAGGGTGGTTTAATCCTCTAAGATCGTTAACCCAAAATTGATCACACACCTTGTCGAGAATTTGAATTATAAATAGATCTTGTTAGCTAGGGTCGATTGAAAATGTGGCTTAAATCCATGAATACCATCTTCTCAACCAAAAGAATATTCAGCCTTTAGAAAAGTTTAAAGAAACCAGATTTGAATGGAAAGAGGGAATACAAGCACTTACTGCCTTGTCAGAAATACTTGCAGAATTGAAACAGAGAGGGGACAGTGTTGAGTTTCGGCTAGAGTAAGAACCACCCGAAGAAGAGAATAATCTGAATCAAAAAGAGAGGGCAGAACTTTCAGTCACAAGCTAAAAATGAGGAAAAGTCCCAAGGGATAGGGCGATAGATTTGGCCGAAAGAATCAATAGACAATAAGGGATGAAATAAGCAGTTGGCCGAACTTTAAAAGAATAGAGAAAAAGAAGAGGTTTCGACAGATATTGGTGCAAAAGAGGGGGAGAGGAATGGACTTGAAAACAAAATATTTTAATTTACCACGATGGTAGGAGTCGAATACCCAAAATGCACAATTGGCTACTTGCAAATTTGGCATAAGAGAGCAGAGAAAGAAAAGAGCCTTCACAATTCCTAAGGCCTTAGAGTCCCCATTCGGTCACTACTCTCCTCCCTCTTCAAACTCCTTGAAAATCTCCACAAATCCCTCCCCTTATCCCTCCTTCATATTCTCCATAACAACTCCAAGACCAATTCAAACTTCACCTTGCAGAGTTTTTGTCTAACTCCACTTCTTATGCTGCAGGGAAATAAAATAAATACTCTTTGCATGCCAAGGGATTCGAACCCAAGCTCTTGCATCAGCTAATTCACGCCACCACCACTAGGCCACAAGCTCATTTGTGCCACATTTTATCTTCGATTAATTAAAAGGTCTAAAGGCCAAAGTCTAGGTTCCTTTAAAAGAAAAACCAAAATGAATTGCAAGCGCCAAGACTTGAACCCAAGCTCCCTTTCAACCTTAATGACACCACTACCACTAGACCACATTCTTCCTTATGTCATTTTTTTAACACAATAATTTAAAAGGCCTACATCCAAGCATCCAGGGTTTTATCCATTTAAAACCAAAATTCTTACTAAAGCTCAGGTTTGAACCTAGGACTTTTCCAACTCCTCTCAGGACCCTTAACCACTAAAGTAGTCATACTTTTGTGCACAGTTTCCTAGCCGTTCCCTTGCTCAAGGCCCAATACTTCTAGGCCCAAACTCCAGGGCGTTACAATCCTACACCCCTTAAAGAAATTTCATCCTCAAAATTTCCAACTATCTGAACACCCGCTTAGCTCAATCTACACCACTACGCTCCCGCTGCGCACTCTAGTTCCAAATTAAATGTAGTACACTATGGTTAAAGCACGTACCAGTATCCACATCTGTAGCGTCTCCGACCTCTCGGCGACGTGCAGCAAAGACCAAAGCTGGCTGCCTCGCCTCCGCATGCCCGGCACCTCTACCTGGACCTCCATGACCAAAACTGTTTCCACCCTTGACCTGTCCACATCCCCTAGGCGGTTGCTGACCACCCCTAGGTGACTGTACATTACCCCTACCAAAAACTTGCATCTGATCTGGTCTTCTAGGACACTTTCTGATATGATGCTCCATGGAACCACAAATCAAACAAGCTCCCGTCCTCGTCCAACACTATCTCATATGACCTTTCCCACAAATAGCACAAGGTGGTAACCCAGAAGCAACAACAAGGGCCCAGCTCTGACTGGCCCATCCACTCTGGCCCTTCTCTTAGGTCTCTGATGAGAATTGAATGGCTCGGAATCCCTCTTATTTTTGCCCCTTTCTCTTTCTCAGTTTAGGTACTCAGTGGGCCTCACTTCTTTAGCGATCTTTTCTTTCTCCACCAATGCTGTGAAATCCCGCTCCCTTTGGGGAGCAATCAGTACTCGAAGACTGTCTCTGAGGCCATCTTCGAACCGAACACTACGTTTATAATCTGTTGCCACTATTCCTTTAGCATACCAATTGAGTCGTAGGAACTCTGCCTCGTATTCAGCCACAGATAAGTCTCTCTGAGTGAAATTCAAGTTTGCACCCACGTACTTCCCTTGAAATATGGACTTGAAGAACTCCCAAGTGACCCGGTCAGGCTGAGTACCTTCTTTCACGGTAAGCCACCACTGGTAGGCTTCCTCTCGCAACAGCGATACCGCACCTTTCAGTTTTTATTCTGAAGTGCAATCTAAGTCAGCCATTATCCTTTCAGTGGCCTCTAACCAATATTTGGCCACATTAGGGGCCACTCCTGCGATACCAATATCTGCTCCATTTGATCGAAGTCGCTCCGAAATTGAGCCACGGCTTCAACTGTTATTGCTGGGCTCAGCGACCCTTTCCAGAGTTCTTAGCATTGCTTGGGTCAATGCGTCATCCCCAGCTACCCGATCGTATGACCCTGTCTCAGGTACAGGTGAAGTCGGAGCCTTTCTCGCATCAACGTTGGGCATACAGCCTGATACCAAAGATCCAGCCCTAGAACTTCCCCGGCCTGTTGTGGCCTCTTGCACCTCTTCTAGTGCTCATTATCGCCTCGCATCTTATCTAAATTAGAAATTTTATGAATTTAGCTCATAGTGTCAATAATTAAGTAGATGTTTTATGGAAGTAGTAGTTAAGAGTTGTTTTCACAATCCCAACCTTACTTGGTCTGACGCCGGGGACTCGGTGTGCCACACAAAAAAAATTCAGAACTACATTAAAATCATTTGTAAACATCTTTAAAATAAAAACTCAAGCCCATTTCACAGCTCGTGTTTTGAAACTTAAATCTGATACCACTAAATAAAACACCCCAAACTCGGCCTAGAAGTTAGGCCCGAATCTGGCGTGTCACATTGAAGTGTTTTTCGAAAACCATGTTTTCATTGGAAACCCTTCTTAAAAAAATTTCAAACTCTTTGCCATTTAAAACTTGTACAAAACCTTAGTTCGCATTTGTTTATTTTCAATCGAGGTTTATTAAAGAAAACTTGCTACCTTTAAAACCTTATTATTGAGCAAGCTTAATTTAAAACAAATGATTTAGGAAAACGTGATATTTAAAAATTGAGTTGCGAAAATGTAGTGTTAGAAAATGGTTATTGTTTTGGGAAACTGTGTTCTACTTCTAGCAGATATAAATCACAATCACATGAAATCCCAAATTTAAAATCCAGAAATAATAAAGGCCTTATTACAACCCGAGTCAAAATTAAATTGCTTAAGTAAATAAGCAAAACAGAATAAAACAAGTGCCGTTGTCTGGCCCTCTCTGAGTCCCTCACAGCTTCAAACCGTCTAACAATGGGGATTACCTGAAAGGTTAAAAACGGGGTGAGTTTCTGAAAACTCAGTGTTTAATTCCCCTTATTAAAGAAATAGAATCAGTGTAGGCCTAAGCCCTTTAACAGTAATAGTACAGTGTGGCCTTAGCTTAATACAGTAACGGTGGCAATTGGACCTTAGCCCCCATCAGTCTCGGTTGAACCCGAGCCTCTAAAAAATGGCACATAGCATGTATATCTGGGCCTAAGCCCATCTCAATATCAAAATTAGTATATGCAATGCATAAATACCCATACCAACCCTACACTCCTATGGGAATTAAATCGACCCACCTATCCCTACACTCCTTAAGTAGGACCAATTGTGATACTAACCAATATTGCAGTAGAGCTTCCAATCACATAATCAGCTTAAAGCCATTGGTGGGTCCACAATCGTCTCATGCGACTCGTGCGACCCTCACATATCAACCACTTCCTCAAATGCAAGATCCAAACCCCATGCAGCATGTCGTGTATGCAGCATGCCATGCTTAGAATCAATTATACCGTTCAGAGTTAAGTCAATCAAACCATAGCACAAATCAGTCATTTACCCTCGAGGGGCAAAATAGTAATTTACCCTTTAGGGGTATTACGGTCATTTTAAGTTACAGGGGTATTTTGATCATTTAACAACCTTTCTGAAGGTGTACAGTCGCTTAGAACGACACAGATAACCTAAATAGTCATAACGGTGTAAATGGGCCCAAGGCCCATTTTCGGCCCAAGTGGGCCCACACGCTCGTGTGGCTCATTTAGCCCAAATTTAGTCACGACTATGCAAACTACATATCCCAGTCCAGGCTTTTCCATTTAACATGGATTTTATTTGTATGGTGTCCACAATCTCATTGGGACCACACACCATTTCATCCCAACGAGGCCCATAATAGCCCTAGAGCATGAGAACGCTCGTGGTTGCCTCAATAGCCTATTGCCCATAACTGTGGGCCCAGTTTACCACACGAGCATTTGTATGCCCATGTGGCCTCAATTTCCGTATTTTTTGCTTTTCAGGTTTTGTCGTGCTATAGTAAGATCAGGGTGTGTACACACCTGTTTGCGAACAGTTGCCAAAAACTCTTAAGCACCAACCTACATTCATTCCAACCTTTAGATGGTTAACTGATGAATCAAGTTAACCACTTCTAAACTTTTAGCCCAAAAATACCACTTTACCTTGATTGAATGAGGGCGGCTTAATCCTCTAAGATCGTTAACCCAAAATTGATCCACAAATACCATCTTCTCAACCAAAAGAATATTCGGCTTTTAGAAAAGTTTAAAGAAACCAAATTTGAATGGATAGAAGGAATACAACCACTTACCACCTTGTCAGAAGTACTTATGGAATCAAAATAGAGAGGGGACAGTGTTGAGTTTCGGATAGAGTAAGAACCACCCAAAGAAGAGACGAATTCGAATCGAAAAGGGAGGGCAGAACTTTCGGTCACAAGCCGAAAAGGAGGAAGAGTCCCTAGGGCTACGGCGATAAATTTGGCCGAAAGAATCAATAGACAAGAAGGGAAGAAACAAGCAGTTGGCCGAACTTGAAAAGAATAGAGAAGAAGAGGAGGTTTCGGCAGATGTTGGTGCAAAAGAGGGAGAGAGGAATGGACTTGAAAACAAAATAGTTTAATTCACCAGAATGGCAGGAGTCGAATACCCAAAATGCACAAATGGCCACTTGCTAATTCGGCACAAGAGTGCAGTGAAAGAAAAAAGCCTTCATAATTTCAGAAACCGATGACAAACTGACCAAAAATGAGAGAAAACCCCTCAGCCGAAATTCTTAAGGCCTTAAAGTCATTGTCATTCCTAGTGGGCCTTTCTTTATCTCCCCCACTATTACCCTTTTGATTAAATCTGGGCTTAGAAGAATTGGGATTGTCTTGCTTCCCACCAAATTCAGCAAGCGATTCTGCTACGGACATCGCCTTGGTGAGTTCTTGAACTCCTCGGCGTTGCCCATTCGGCCACTACTCTCCTACCCCTTCAAACTCCTTGAAAATCTCCACAAATCCCTCCTCTTATCCCTCCTTCATATTCTCCATAACAACTCCAAGACCAATTTAAACTTCACCTTGCAGAGTTTTAGTCTAACTCCATTTCTCATGCTGCAGTGAAATAAAATAAATACTTTTGCATGCTAAGGGATTTGAACCCACGCTTTTGCATCAGCCAATTCACGCCACCACCACTAGGCCACAAACTCATTTGTGCCACAATTTATCTTTGATTAATTAAAAGGTCTAAAGGCCAAAGTCTAGGTTCCTTTAAAAGAAAAACCAAAATAAATTACAAGAGCCAAGACTTGAACCCAAGCTCCTTTGCTACCTTAATAATGCCACAACCACTAGACCACATGCTTCGTTATGTCATTTTTTTAACACAATAATTTAAAAGGCCTACATCCAAGCATCCAGGGTTTTATCCACTTAAAACCAAAATTTTTGCTAAAGCTCAGGTTTGAACCCAGAACTTTTCCAACTCCTCTTAAGACCCTTAAACACTAAAGTAGACATACTTTTGTGCACAGTTTCCTAACCATTCCCTTGCTCAAGGCCCAATACTTCTAGGCCCAAATCTCGGGGCATTACAATATCATTAAATCCTCTTTATCAATCGAATAGCCAAGGTATAGTCCCAATAAACTTCCAGCCAAAATCAACAATTTTTAAGTAATGGACTTGACAAAAATTTTAAAAATTTGGATTCAAGAACTCACCAAAAATTCATTCAATTTGCTAGCTATTCCTTCCCTTATCTATAGTTGCTATCCTTCCCATGCTTAATGTTTGTTATCAAAATAGATATGTTTAACATGCAATAATGGTAGCTCTCAAAGGTATTCTACTTCCCCATTTTTCCGTATCGAACACCCTAGAGAAAGAAGTCTCATTGATTTATTTTTTTTTTCATTTTCATTTCACTTACTAGCCAAAAGAACAACAAACTAACAAGAATGAAGTTGAAATGAACTTACCAGCCAAATTCCACATCGAGCCTAACCTTGCGTGAACTCTTTTCCTTTCCTGTTCCTACCTTGTCCTTCTCCTTTAACAAGTTTATTGAGGAAATCTGCCCCAAATAACGCTTGAAAGCTTAAACTCCCGTTGCCATTTTGTCTTCTTCCTCTTCCTCTTGCTTCCATTTTTTCATGCTAATTCCCAAAAGAAACTTTCCCTTTTTCCTCCACTCAGATTTTTCGAACCTTTTGTTTATTTAATTATTTACTATATTAACATAGAATTTTGACTTAAATTTTATAATAAAATAAACACATATGTAAGTCATAACCGGCCACTATAGTGACTCTTTATATAATATTTTATTTATTAGATAAATCCCTTAGTTATAATTTAGTTTTTAATTTAATAACAATCACACCTTTTTTTTCACTTACGCGATTTAGTCTCTGTACTTAAATTGAGCACTAAATCAACGAAATTATCTAACCGAAATTAAATTCACGTAGAACATAAATCTGTACATATTTAATAAAAATATTTACGACATTTGATTATAGAAATGAAGTCTTAAAATAGGATTTTTTGGTACTACCGACTTTCAGGTCATTACAATTCTCTCCTCCTTTAAGAAATTTCGTCCCCAAAATTTACTTGAAAAGATGTGGAGTACTAAAATTTCATTTGATTGGGCTTGGAACTCAAGTCAAATACATAGATTAACACTTGCATCCCAATCTAGCATTGTAATTGCATCATCGTATAAAACCGAAATAACCGTATTGTCACATAAATGTATAATTCCTTTTATCATTTTTTCATTTCATAACTTACATATACATTTTAAGATTTCATTTCGAATGTCTCTTTTTACTTATATCTATCTATATAAACATTTCATATAACACTTGATATAATTATTTTCATATAACCAATTCTTATATTCATTTCACATAACCATTTTGTACAACAAATTCATATAACCATTCGTCATCCGATTCATATTACTTGAATATCAATTGTTCAATGGATGTCATAACGTTTCCCATCCATGGTCATATTTATTTTCGGCATGATGCCATAATGTCTTTCAACTATGGCCTTATTCATTTACCATCATATTTCCACAGTGTCTTTCAACCATGCTCTTATTCATTTCTCGTCATGTTACTATAGTGTCTTTCAATTATGGTCTTACACATCTTAATTGTGATACCATAACGCCTTTTGACTATGGTCTTACTGGTCTGAATCGTGATGCCATAATGGCTTTCAGCTATGGTCTTACTCGTTTGAATTGTGATGCCATAACGTCTTTCAGCTATGGTCTTACTCGTCTGAATCGTGATGCCATAACGTCTTTCAACTATGGTCTTACTCATTTGAATCATGATGCCATAACATCTTTCAGCTATGGTCTTACTCGTTTGAATTGTGGTGCCATAACATCTTTCAACTATGGCCTTACTCATCTGAATCGTGATGTCATAACGTCTTTCAGTTATTGTCTTACTCATTTCTGGTATGATGCCATACTGTCTTTCAACTATGGTCTTATTTATTTCTAGTATAGTGCCATAGTATATTTCAACTATGGTCTTAGTCATTTCCTTCAAACCAACGAACCCAATTCATATATACACAATTAGATATTAATTAACTGAAACAACAACTATTTGATTTAACAAGGTTACGAACTTACCAATTTACGATAGCTACTAATGATCAAATGCGATTACTCAACGACCTTCTCTTTCCCACAATTAACAACCAATCTACTTGTTTCTGGATCTCTTTGGCACGAGTGCCTAAGGGACAAGTCCGTAGTAAAGTTTTGTGCCCAGTGCTAGTCGGATAAACTAACGATATATATGTGCTGAACTTCTTAACAAGTAGAAAAATATCCCAATTCATCATTACATTGATAACCTTTATACATTATGAAATTTATTCAATATAATATACAACTCAGCATCTAGTATTCTCGAAATAATCAAGTTCAAAATTTCCTATCCTACTCAATTCAGTCCAATTCTCACAATTCAATATTCATAATCACCTTTAAATTTATATGACAATCATAAACTCGTCTTGATCCATAATCATTTTAGCGACATATATTAGTAAACAGGTAAATTAATCCTAATTCATATTATTACATATCGAATCTCCGTGCTATTGGTTCAACAGTAATGATTTCTCGATCTCTAGCTCGAGCTAAATGTTAAAAGAATCCACACTGGTATCATTCTCTTATTTTCTCCCAACATTCACTTCTTACAAGACGATTTTTTTACTAATTTCTATTTTACAGCATAGTTCAGCTCATCAGACGTTTTTGAATATAAAACAAAATAATGAACCATTAGCATCCAAATCATGACTCTGACTCGATTCGATGATGGCACGTACCTTTAGAATCAAATTCGAGCTCGATTTAGTCTGAGAATCAGCTAAACTTATAGCTCTGATACCATTAAATGAAACACCCCATACCCGACCCAATCCCTGGGTCTAAGTTACAGTGTGCTACATTCATTTTCAAGGCAACTACAATAATTTTAGATACAATCACACGTCATAATCCACAAAAAGTTACTTATGAGCATATAATAACACTATTAACCAAATTTAATAACTATTAATTTGATTTTCATGTTCATAAAAACATAAAAATATACTAACAATGACTCAACTAGATAGGTGTATGCAAACTAAAATAGTAAAAGTTTCACCAACTTGTTGAGTGCAAGATTTTTTGATGGATGTTGAAAACAATAATTGTACATGATTGAACATAACTTGGACACAGAAAACAAATTGAATGCTGAGCAATCAACTATTTGCATTCCTATAACTAAGATTATAACATAACAGAAATTATATAACGACTTAAATAAAATAAAAACCAAAGGTTCGTAAGCGATTTAATATGTCAAATTAAATTATAAGAACATAATCCTTTCATATCGCAATTGTAGTCATACCAACTAATTGTCACATATTCACCTTCAAACTCCTCACCTAAAACTTCAAAATTCAATTAAATTTTGAATAATCACTTACATTCACATAAATCATACTTTAATTGGCATCAAGATACACCATTCAAATCTAATAACCCAAGAAATTTTATTGAGCATTTCAAGCTTTTCAACCCATAACAATAAACCAAATTCTATCGATAAATAAAATACACATTCTAATCATTAAGACAACAATTCAAAAAATAGACAAGCATATAATTTGATTAACAATTTAACGCATTAATTCAGTAGTTTCCTAGCTACTCAGTTCCGAGCAACAACTTCATATTTATTCTTAGACAATAGCAGATTTAATTTTTAATTTCAATTATTAATTAAAACAAGTTGTTTCGAACAACACTTTAATACATTTATCCGAACCACCCCATTCTGCACAAAATGGGTTGTCTGTTTATATACATCGAACAATATTATTATGTAAAAAAAAAAAAGAAACAAGTCAACATTAACGCCACATATATTATCAAATTGCACAACTTAATATACTCAATACATTAGCATAAATAACATCACATTGAACAATGAATTTAACACATTCGAATAGATCAATTTTAAGCTCAATAACGGTTAATTTAGCATGTGAACAACATATACGTGTTTTGCATTTACAACATGGTTTAATCAACTTTAAGCAAGAAATTAAATGCTGCAAATTTCCAGCATTCAAAATCATATATGGACAACATTAATATGACATTTTCGAGCACCTTAAAGACACATTTGGAAAATTTGAAGAACCATTCGAACAACCACATTCGACCATCTTAAAGACAACTAAATTTTGTCTTGTTTAGGACAACCTTACAGGTCAGCAAGGTATGTGTTAAACCATGCCTAACATGTTTATTTTATCATGCTTTGAACAACAACAAACAACCATTAGGCATTATACTAAATCAACTCTTTAACACATTGGAGCAACTTAAAATACATCATTCGAATTTCATAAATCACTACTTTCAGACACCATAAATTGCAGCATTTAACACTTAAATTTTCAGCTTACTAACATCATAAATTCATATCCACTTGGACATTGTTAGCTAACATTTAACTATTTAGTGTCACATTGTTCAGACCATTTTAATTTCCTGATCACTTGGATGATCTTTAATTATTATTTGGACAACAATAAACAACCATAGACCAGACCACCTAAATTGGTAAGAAATTAGACAGCATGCATGCAAACTGCATGCTTCAGCAGCTCCCTCGACAGCTAGAAATTTCACTAACGTTTCACTTAATTCCATCACTCATACCAGCATAAAGATGCAACAAAACAACCAAAGAAGAAAAGGTAAAGAACTCACTATCATTTATTTAATTAAATAAATGACATATGCAATCGCTGCATTTTTAGCAAGTTTAAAACATCTTTAAAAAAGGAAATTAAATGCTGAAAGTCCAGCATTTCGATAGAGGCCAAAGTTGGCATTTAACCTCTCGTAATTCCCTATTATTTCAATCAGTAGCAGTCCATCTCCTCAAAAAATTTAAGTATATTCAGTTGAATTATTTCATACTTAAAATTGAGCATTCTTAACAACGGTCATCAACAATTAACTCAACATTTAGTCTCTTCAGTTTTTCTTTTATCCTGAATAGCACATACATTAACTTTAAACGAAAGGAATGGTATAAGAATTGAGGAGAATACCAAACTCCAAACGAGCTGTTGATCAAGTCTGTCAAGCTAAATTCATTTATCCAAAAAAAAACAATATTTAGTTTTCCAAATACCAGCTTCAGACATGATAATTTGCAGCATTTAAATGCCTAAAGTTTCAGCAGTCAGTTAACATGGTTTACAACATATAACACTTTATGTTTCCAGCTTTCAAACTTAATAAATTTCAGCATTTGACCATCATCTATTTACCAAATTTCCAGATTCCAAACATAACAAATTTCAACAGTTATTCAATAGCATATGCAAACTTAAAAAATTTCAACTGACCGTTTCCACACATCATAAAGTTCATTCATTTGCTCAAAGTTAATTACCAATAAAGTAACTCAATACTGCAATATTTAATCATCAATGTAAAAGCCACACACATCTTCTTCTTTTTTTTTCTTTTTTTTTTTTTTCATTTCTCTAGCTAGCAGCAGTTTAAATTTCATACAATTTAATTCCTTACTTCCCTTTGACATATATAGCCTTTTTTTAGCTTCAACATTAATGTTGAAACATTACAAAACCTGATTTTTTTTACAGCATTATGATCATGTTGAATAGTCCTAAATCTCCATATGTAAACTCCTCAACAAGCTCAAATCAAATAGTATGCATGATAAATTCAACCATCATTTTATTGTGCTTATTTCACCACAATGCAATATACACACAAACCGAATAGTAACTCCACTTAAACAATATCGTTAAATTCTCTTTGTCAGTCGAATAGACAAGGTATAGTCCCAAAAAACTTCCAGCCAAAATCAACAGTTTTTAAGTAAAGGAATGCACAAAAATTCTAAAGATTTGGATTCAATAACTCACAAAAAATTCATTCAATTTGGTAGCTAACTAATAAACTCGTTCTTTCCCTTATTTATAGTTGCTATCCTTCCCGTCCTTAACATTTGTTATGAAAATAAATATGCTTAACATGCAATAATGGCAGCTCTCAAAGGTATTCGACTTCCCCCTTTTTCCCTATCGAACACCCCGGAGAAAGAAGAAGTCTCCTTTTATTATTTTTTCCATTTTCATTTCATTTACTAGCCAAAAGAACAACAAACTAACAAGAATGAAGATGAAATGAATTTACCAGCCAAATTCCACATCAAGCCTAACCTTGCGTAAGCTCCTTTCCTTTCTTGTTCCTGCCTTGTTCTTCTCTCTTAGCAAGTTTATTGAGGAAATCAGCCCCAAACAAAGCTTGAAAGCTTAAACTCCCATTGTTGTTTCGTCTTTTTCCTCTCCCTCTTGTTTCAAGTTTTGCATGCTAATTCCCAAAAGAAACTTTCGTTTTTACCTCCCCTCAGATTTTTCTTACCTTTATTTATTTATTTATTATATTAACATAAAATTTTAACTTAAATTTTATAATATAATAAACACATATGTAAGTCATAACCAGCCACTATAGTAACCATTTATATAATGGTTTATTTATTATATAAATCCGTTAGTTATAATTTAGGTTTTAATTTAAGAGCAATTAGACTTTTTTTTTCCCACTTACGCTATTTAGTCCTTGTACTTAAATTGAGCACTAAATCAATGAAATTATCTAATCGAAATTCAATTCACCTACAGTGGAACTCTGTAAATATTTAATAAAAATATTTACGACATCTAATTATAGAAATGAAGTTTCAAAATAGGATTTTCCGGTACCACCAACTTTTGGGTCGTTACACATAATTTGTAGCCGAAGCCATCCCTGTTCATAATTCGATGGTCGTCACCATCCCTTTTCATTGTTGATGGTCGCCACAATCCCTTTTCATAATTTGATAGCCAAAGCGTCGATACGCCGTTGGATTTTTCCATCAAGACACAATTTGATATTATAAAATAATAGCATTTATAAAATAATTTAAAACACTATTTAAACGTACGAACTTACCTTGAAGATAAAACATAGAAATGAAGTCAGTTAACCGAAAGCTTTCTCTTTGTCTCGATCTAAAGCCGTACGAGGTCATCTTGATATGCATAAGGAGAATTGACAGAATGCTTAAGAACGCTAAAATGGTATATTCCCTCCCCTCAATTTCGACAAGAAGATGAATGAAGAAAATTGGCTTTGTTTTACTTAATTTGATTTTATTTATTAAATTACATATATAACCTTTATTATAAACATTAAAATTCATCTACTTAATGTCCATCTTTGTCCACTCAAATTAAAAATGGTCTATTTACCATCCAAGTGCTCAAATATTTATGTTCCATAGCTATTTAGTGCTTTTAGCCTATAGAACTCTAATTTTGCACCTTTTACAATTTAGCACTTTTTATCGAATTAAATATGCAAACGATAAAATTTCTTAACGAATTTTTTATACGATACTGCTATCATGCTATAAACATTAAAATTATAATAAATTAAATATTTTCATATCTGATTTGTGGTTTCAAAAACACTATTCTAGTTTCACTAAAAACGGGGTGTTACAACTCTCCTTTAAAGAAATTTTCGTCCCAGAAAATCATACCAGAAAAGAGATTCGGATATTGTTTTCTCATAGCTTCTTTTGGTTCTCTGGTGGCCTCCTCTATACCGTGTCATTGCCAAATAACCTTTACTAAAACTATCTTCTCATTTCTCAATTCTTTAACCTCTCGAGCTAAGATTTTGATCGGTTTTTTGCTATACGACATATTAGGCTGAATTTCGACATCCGCTGGTGAGATAACATGTGAAGGGTTGGATCGGTACCGTTATAACATAGTTACGTGAAACATATTATGGATCCTTTCTAGCTCTGACAACAAGACTAAACGATACGCTAGTGGCCTAGTTCTTTTAATAATCTCATACGGCTTGATAAATTGCAGACTTAACTTTCCTTTACGACCGAAACGAAGAGCTTTCTTCTAATGTGATACTTTTGGGAACACTTTATCACCGAATTGAAATTCAATGTCTTTACATTTTAAATCCGCATACGATTTCTATCAATTTGAAGCTGCTTTCAAACTATCTCGAATTACTTTCACTTTTTCTTCTGTCTCTCAAATCAAATTAGCCCCGTGAATCCTTTTCTCACTGAGCTCCATCCAATACAACAGAGTTCGACATTTACGACCATACAAAGCTTCGTATAATGACATCTTTACGCTCGTTTGATAATTGTTATTGTACACGAACTCAACCAACGATAAATATTGCTCTCAGTTTCCTTCAAATTCTAAAACACAACACTGAAGCATATCTTAAAGTACCTGAATTACTAAAATGTAACCGCGTACCTAGAGCCTCTTGCAACTTGTTCCAGAATCGTGATGTAAACCGTGAATTTCTATCTAAAATAATAGAAATCGGCACTCCGTGCAATCTGACAACCTCAACAACATATAACTCAACTAATCTCTGAAGAGAATAATCTGCACATATCAGAATAGAATGCACAGAATTTGTTAGACGATCAACGACAACCTATATTGCATCTTTCTTTCTCAGAGATAAAAGTAATCCCTATACAAAGTCAATCATGACTCGCTCCCATTTCCATTCTAGTATCATTATTAGCTATAACAAACTAGAAGGTACCTGATGTTCAGATTTAACTTGTTGACAAACTAAACATCTCGATACAAAGTTAAAAATTTCTCATTTCATACCCGACCACTAGTACATTTGTTTCAAGTCGTTGTACATTTTATTTCTACCAGGATGAACAGATAACCTACCATTATGGGCTTCATAAAAAAATTCATAAACGAGATTTGAATTTCTCAAAACGTAAATTCTGCCTTTGAAGTATAAAACATCATTGAATCCAATTTGAAAATCTGATTCAAAAGTCAACTCACTCAGTTTTCGTTTAGCTAAAATCACATCATTGCATTTTTAAGCCTCACAAATCTATTGTATAAACATCAGTCTAGCTTTTAATTTAGCTAAGATTAAACCATCATCAGACAACGTCAATCGCTTCTTTAATGCTCGCACAAGAAATAAAGATTGTCTACTCAAAGCATCAGCGACTACATTTGCTTTAACCTGATCATAATCAATGATCAAGTCGTAGCCTTTCAATACCTCGAGCCATCTGCGCGTCTCAGATTGAAATCTTTTTGTGACATTAAATACGTCAAACTCTTATGATCTGTAAAGATGTGAAATTTTTCACCGTACAAATGGAGTCGCCAAATCTTCAACGCAAACACAATAGCTACTAGTACTAAATCATGCGTCGAGTAATTCTTTTCGTCCAGCTTTAAATACCTAGAAGGATAAACTATCACTTTACCTTCCTGCATCAAAACACAACCTAAACCATTCAAGGACGCATCACTCAAAATCACGAACTCTTTACCAGATTCAGGTTGAACTAACACCAGTGCCTCGGTCAATAATGCTTTCAACAGATTGAAACATTGCTGACATTTCTCAGACCACTTGAACTTCACATCTTTTTATAATAATCTCATCATCGGGGTAGCAATCGTCGAGAATCCCTTTCCGAACCTTCTATAATACCCGGCTAGTCCTAGAAAACTTCTAACTTCAGACACATTTCTCGAAGGTTTCCAATCAACAATAGTTGAAATCTTGCTCAGATCAACTCTAATGCCCTCAACTGACACAACATGTCCCAAAAGTCAGACTTTCCAAAGCCAAAATTCACACTTGCTAAACTTAGCAAATAATTGTTTCTCACGTGGAGTTTGCAAAACAATCCTTAAATGTTCAGCATGCTCAGTCTCATCTCATGAGTAAATCAAAATATCATCGATAAATACCACTACCAACAAGTCAAAATACAGTCTGAAGATTTTGTTCATCAAATCAATAAACACTGCAGGTGCATTAGTTAAACCAAATGGTGTCACAAGAAATTTATAGTGTCCGTACCTGGTCCAGAATACGTATTTCAACACATCAAAATCTTTAACTCACAGTTGATAATAACTAGAATGAAGATCAATCTTCAAAAATACTGTTGCACCTTTCAACTGGTCAAACAAATCATCAATACATGGCAATGGATACTTATTCTTGATCGTTACTTTGTTGAGCTGACGGTAATCAATACATAATCTCATAGATCTGTCCTTTTTCTTAACGAACAAAACAAGTGTACCCCAAGGCGAAAAACTAGGTCCAGAAAAACCCCTATCTGTCAACTCTTGCAACTGTGCTTTCAACTATTTCAACTTAGAATTAGCTGTTCTATAGGAAGCTATCGATATTGGTGATGTTCCCAGTACTAACACATTTGGATAATCACAAACCACTAGAATTGATTCTAACTTCAACTTAGAAAATTTAGAATCAAATACATACACAAGGTACGCATCAAGCCCTTTCTCATATATTTCTGTGCTGGCATAGCCCAAATAACATTAGGCATACCACTCATACCATTTGATTCAATCTGAAGCTTTTCACCATTTTGACATTTTAATACAATAAGCTTTCATCTATAGTTCACAATAGCATCGTGTAGAGTTAGCCAATCCATGCTAAAAATCACGCCAAACTCAACAAATGACAATAGCATCAAATCGGTCGAAAAGTTATAACCCCGAATCATCAAAGGACAGTTCTTGCAAACCTGATCAATTAACACATACTGACCTAGGGGGTTCGAAACTTGAACCACGAGTTTAGTGGACTCAACAGGTAAATTCTTCTTTGCTACTAAATACATGCATATATACGAATGGGTTGATCTCGGATGAAGCAAAGCTGTAACATTAGTGTCAAAGATAGAGAAAGTACTAGTAATAACCTCTGGAGCAGAAGCTTCCTCATGTGCACGAATTGCATAAGCTCTGGCTGCTACTCATGCCTCAGATCCCACAATAGAATAGTTTGTTCCAGTACGACTATTACTCGCATTTCCAGGATTACAAGGTGGTCTACCTCTCGTGGCAATATTGTTAGGTCGAACATTCTGAACTTTTTCTTTCTCAAGTACCTTGGGCATTCTCGAATAAAATGCTTATATGAACCACATTTGAAACACACAGTCTTTCGCCCTACAGTCACCAAAATGTCAATGTCCACACCATTGATAATCAGGCTTATTGTCTTTAACACTAGCTACGCTCGCTACAGGCGTAGCTTGCGCCTTTGAATCCACATGTTTTTTACCTCGGTCTTTACCAGGATATCCCATTGAAACAGTTGAATGATTATAATGTTCTCTCAATTTCTTCGATGACGACTGATATGACTTTCCCAATGATCTCTTTCTTGACTCTCTAACTTGAAAATCAACTTTCCTCTTTTCTTTGCTAAGCTCCTCGACTTTATAAGCTCGATCAACTAACACAACAAATTCTTTTAGTTCAGGTATCTCGTCTACAAGCTTTATATCTTCGTTTAATCCTTCATTAAATTTACACATAGCAACCTCAGTTGGACTGTAACGCCCTGAATTTTGGGCCTAGAAGAAATAGGTTTTGTACAAGGGAACAGTTAGGAGACTGCACATATATATTTAGTTGTACAAGGAAGTGACACAAATTGCTTGTTTGCTTTAGTGGCTAAGTGATTTGGGTGTGTATGGGAGTGTTTGAGAAGCCTAGGTTCAAGTTTTGGCTTTTGCAAAATTTTTAGTTTTGCTCTTAAATGAATCTGGACATTGACATATAGGCCTTATAAGTAATAGTGTTTGTTTTATATCACAAAAAGAGCTTGTGGTCAAGTGGCAAGGTGGCATGTTGTGTAACTGTAAGGTCTGAGGTTCAAGTCCTAAGGTGTGCAATGAAGTATATATTTTACTGCTTGAGCTGGGTAGGTGGTGGAGTTAGACTGAAACACAACTAAGGGGGAGTTTGAACTGGTCATAGAGAAAATTGAGGAGGGATATTTGGAGAGATTTGAGGAGAGAATATTGGGATTTGGGGAGGTAGTTGTTGTTGAGAGCTATATAACCATCCCATTTGTTCATTGTTCTGAATGGGGGAGATCAACGAGGCTTTCAAGGTATTCGTCACTTTCTCCAACCTGCATTGCTTCCATTCCTAACTAGTGGTGGTCGAGGTTGATTGGCACATTGCCTAGGAATCAAGGGTGCGATGATCATTGATTTGCGCAATAAGAGTGCTCGGATTGAAGAGAATCTGCAAATCGCATTAGGCGTATAAGCTCCCCACTGTAGCTATAGAACGACAAAAACTGAAAAGCTGAAATACGACGTTTGAGACCACACGAGCGTATGGGCCCATTTACACTATTGTGACGAATTAGGTTACCTGAGTCGCTCGAGGTGACTTCGGACCTTTCGAGAGGTCCATATCTGGACTGAAATACCCTCGATGGGTAAAATGACCGAAATAACCCATAAGGTAAAATGACTGAAATGCCCCCATAAGGTAAAATTACCATAATGCCCCTGTAGGGTAAAATGACTGTAATACCCCTATAGGTTAAATTGACCGTAATACCCCTGTAGGGTAAAATGACCGTAATACCCTTTTAGGGTAAAATAACTGTAATACCCCTATAGGGTAAAATTACCGTAATACCCCTACAGGGTAAAATGACCGTAATGCCCTGGTGGGTAAATGACTATTTTTGCCCCTCAAGGTGAAATGATTGTTTTGTCTGTGGTTAAATGACTCATTTGTCTGTGTTTGGTATGACTGATTTGTGTGTGATATGAATGACTAATTCTAAGCATGGCATTCTGCATACACGACATACTGCATGGGGTTGGGATACTGTTATGGAGGAAGTACTGTACTAGTGGCTTGGCCACATATGCTATTACTGGCAGTTTTACTGCGATACTGTTGCTGGCAGCTTTGCTGCGATGCTACTGATGGCTTCGTGCCGATCATAGTACCATTACTGATGGCTTTGTACCAATTATAGTACCGTTACTGATGGCTTTGCGCCAATCATATTACCGTTACAATGGCTGTGTGCTGATCATTTCAGTGCTACTGATGGCTATGTATCGATCATATCACTGCCACTGATGGCTTTGTGCCGATCATGTTACCATTACAGATGGCTGTGTGCTGATCATATCACTGCTACTGATGGCTTTGTGCCAATCACATTATTGTACTTATGGCTTGTAGCCATTCTGTTTATAACTTATAGTTATCCTGTTTACGACTCTTAGCCATTCTTACTACTGGCAGCTCTGCTGCATTATTATTACTGGCAGCTATGCTGCGATATTGGTGTGGGGGTTGGGTGGGTCGACTCTGTCCCCACATGATGTGTTGGGTTGGTACGGGTGGTGTGTTGGCTGGATTGGGATGGGTTTGCATACTTACACCATACTAATACTGTATCGGGCTTAGGCCCACACTGTACTATTCTGTTAAAGGGCTCTGGCCTAGAATGATTTTATTCTGTATGCCGACTGTTTGATAAGGGATTACACACTGAGTTTTTGTAAACTCACCCTCTCCTCTTAACTGTGCAGGTAATCCTCTGCCATAGTTGATTCGGTGCTGCGAGGGACTTGGAGGTGGCCACAAACTGCATAAGCTTTTATATTTAGCTTTTGATTTATAACTAACTGAATTTTAGTATTTTTTACGTAAAAAGGCCTCTCTAAAGTTATAAACTTTAAATTGGGGTTTTATTTATTTAGTTTGATATAAAATGATAGTTGTAGAATAAGAGGGGTTCTCAAAAGGTAACCGTTTTCAAAGACACCATGTTTTTGCAATAAATGAGATTTTGGAAAATTTATATCGTTTTAAAAGTGATTAGTTTTTAATGATGCACGCTTGGAAATGAACAACCCATTTTGGAATCAATGTTTAATAAAAAAATGATTAATTGATTTTACAGGTTTCAACAACAACAAGTATTACGCTAAAGACCTCAATGTGACACCGCTAGATTCGGCCATAACTCCTAGGCTGGGTTTGGGGTGTTCCATAGAATACATTCTCGGGCATATTTGCCTAATCTAAAAAATTCTCGTTCGTATCCAACTACTAACATTCGATCCAGTTTAAGTCCGAGAAATTCTTTACATTTTTTATCAAGGAATCTTTGACTTATATACTTCTTTTTAAACTTGGTTTGAAAGAACTTCCAGTCGATACGCTCTCTCAGCACAACCGAAACCAAGGCCTTCTACCACTGATATGCTGAGTCTTTTACTAAAGATACAGTATGTTATGCACACTTTGTCGGTGTACATGATAACTTGTCGAAAACAGTAATAGTATTCTCTAACCAAAATTCAGCTCTCTCAGGATCATCATCAACTGTAGCTGTAAATTTTTTAGCCCCATATTTGCAAATTTTGTCGACTGGCGGTTTACTTACTTGCAAAAGTTTCAAACCTTTAGGAATTATGGGGACCGATTGGGGAACAGGTGGGGGTGAAAGTCGTTGAGCCACCGGGTTTATCCGTATGAACTCGGTAAACCATTTATTCATCATTTGGAAGAAATCTTCCTTAGCTTCTCCTCCTCGACCCTTAGATATGGGCCTTGTACCACTTAAAGCTACTCTGTGAACGGAGGTTGCGCGTTACTTTTGAATTCATCGAAGTCGGCTTGGTTGGATGCCATTGCTATATGAAAACATTTTCAAATCAGTCAGGAGTTATCACACTATCACAGGTTATATAATGACATGTATTTCTAGACTCACACATGCTACATTCAGTCCAAGAATTGACTAAATCGTAGCTCTGATACCAATAAATGTAAAACCCCTAACCCGTATTCGTCACCGAAATAGGGTTACGGAGCATTACCAAAAGTTTATATCACAAAACATTCAAAATTCAAAGATTCATAATATATCATAAATCATAGAAATATTATTGAAACACATACATATGATCCCTTATATGAGCCCTCGAGGCCCTAAAAACACATTAGGAATGAATCGAGACTAAATCGAAAACATATAGAACTTTTAGGAAAAGGTTAAAAAATTTCATACTGCAAGGCTTAGACGCCTGTGTGGACATTCGAGGTAGGGACACATGACCGTATCCATGCTCGTGTAATTCTTTGACTTTGGTCACACAGCCAAGCCACATGCATGTGTGCCAGCTCGTGTACCCTTCGAAACGGCCTCACATGCCCATGTGCCTGGCCTTGTAATAGCCTAACTTGCAACCCTTTGCAAGCTACAGAGGTCATATGGTTGAGACACATGTCCATGTCTCGGGCCGTGTGTGCATTCGAAGTAGGGATACACAGCCGTGTCTGAGCCCGTGTCCGAGCCCATGTAACTCTTTGACTTGGGTCACATGGCCAAGCCATACACCCATGTACCCTTCGAAACGGCCTCACACGTCCATGTTCCAGGTCGTGTAATAGCCTAATTTGCAACCTTTTGCAAGTTACAAAAGACACACGCCCATGTCTCAGGCCGTGTGGGCATTCCAAGTAAGGACACACGGTCGTGTCCCAACTTGTGTCTGTGCTCGTATAACTATTTAACTTGGGTCACACGGCTAATCCACACGCCTGTGTGCCAGCTAGTGTACCCTTTGAAATGGCCTCACACGCCCGTGTGCCGGGCCGTGTGCTACGTAGTGTAACAGCCTAACTTGCAACCCTTTGCAAGCTATAGGAGACACACACCCGTGTCTTAGGCCGTGTGGAAAAGAAATAGGCCATTTTCAAGCCACTTCTTTCACCCAAATTGTGTAAACTTATGCAACTCAAATGCACCCAAATCCAGCCTCCAAATGTACCTAAAATGTGCATAATCAAGCTGAAACAACATGATAGTAATTCATACAATCAATATGCCCTAAGGCACCTCAATTAACATGACATTGAACATATCCAAGTACAAGCATAATCTAGTCATTATCAACCTTTTATTTCCAACCTAAATTCCATACCATTTCATACTATATTTTCCATATTCAAACATGCTAAAAAGGCCATTCATAACATATATTTAATTGACCATTTCAACACACACCATCCAATTATCAAAATGCCAAAATGTTAACAATCATAAAACCATTTACACTTGCCAACCTAATAAAAAAAACCTTTCACCAAGGATAACATATTTACAAGCCAAATATTTTGATCATTTCATCCAAAAACTAAATACCTATACATGCCATTATAACCAAGACTTAAAAATGTCAAAATCTACCAGTATGGCCGATGGATAGTGTGATAGATTTCCAACAACTTTCCAACCCAAATGAGCCTCTAATTAACTACAAAACATAGAAAATGAACACAAGGTAAGCATGTTATGCTTAGTAAGTTCGTAACATATAATCTATGCTTGCCAACACAATATAAATTATATGAATGCAAACTATATGAATGAAATAGATTTTAGTAAAATTAAACACAATTTGCAACAATTGTAACATAAATAAACTAGGACAATTACTTTAATTAAACTCAATTTATTATCAACATGCTTAATAACATTCAGAAAAACATTCCATGACAACTCGATCTTTCATGAGTTTGGAAACCACATTAGGTCTTTTCAGAATCCTTTACTTAGTAAATACGCATTTACTGATCCTTATTTACTAAGGGTTTCTTAGCATTCGAGTGAGGTAACAGGGACGTGTCAGGTTTGAAACAATTTAACCACACAAATCTAAAAACTATGCAGATAACAGAGCTTGGTCAGAGTTGTTATGCAACCTATAATTTAATCGAGTCAGGATCTAAATTGGGCATGCATATTTGAATTATGTGTCCATTATTCGTTGTCTGGTCAGGACCACTCAGCTAATTCAGGTGCATTTCAATCACGTCTGAACGAAATACAGACTTGATTTTAATTCAAAACATGATCGATTGAGGCACAAACATTATAAGCATGATGTAACACACCATACCCGGCATAAAAGTTAGGCCTGAATCTGGCATGTCACATTGAAGTGATTTTCGAAAACCATGTTTTCATTGGAAACCCTTGTACAAACTTTTTTCCATTTAAAACTTGTACAAAACCTCAGTTCGCATTTGTTTCTTTTCAATCGAGGTTTATTAAAGAAAAGTTACTACCTTCAAAACCTTATTGTTGCGGAAGCTTAATTTAACAAAAATAATTTATGAAAACGTGATATTTAAAAATTGTGTTGCGAAAACATAGTGTTAGAAAACAGTTATTGTTATGGAAAATCGTGTTCTACTTCTAGCATATATAAATCACATCAAATCCCAAATTTAGAATCCAGAAATTATAGAGGCCTTATTACAAGCCGAATCAAAATTACAGTGCTTTAGTAAATGAGCAAAATAGAATAAAACATGTACAGTTGTGTGGCCCTCGTCGAGTCCCTCATAGCTCCGAACCGTCTAAGGCTGGGTATTACCTGAAAGGTTAAAAGTGGTGTGAGTTTACGAAAACTCAGTGTGTAATCCCTTTATTAAAGAAACAACTAGTATACAGAAACAGAATCAGTCTAGGCCTGAGCCCTTTAACAGTAACAGTACAATGTGGGCCTTAGCCCAAAACAGTAATGGTGGCAATTAGGCCTTAGCCCCCATCAGCCTTGGTTGGGCCTGAGCCCATATCAAATGGCACATATCACATATATCTAGGCCTAAGCCCATCTCAATATCAGAATCAGTATATGCAATCCATAAATACCCATACCAACCTTATACTCCATCTCCTGTCCAACCCTACATTACTGTGGGGATTAAATCGACCCACCCTTCCCTACACTCCTTATGTAGCACCGGATGCGGCACTAATCAGTATCATAGTAATTCTACTAGTAATCAGAATGGCTAAGAGCCGTAAACAGGATAGCTATAAGCTATAAATAATGGCTACAAGCCATAAGTACAGTAATATGATTAGCACAAAGCCATCAGTAGTAGTGATATGACTGGTACAAAGCCATCAGTAACGGTAATATGGTCGACACAAAGCCATCAGTAACAATAATATCATCGGCATAAAGCCATCAGTAATAGTAATATGATCGGCACAAAGCTATCAGTAACATTAATATGATCGGTACAAAGCCATCAGTAACGGTAGTATGATCGGCACAAAGCCATCAGTAGCATTACATCAAAGCTACCATCAGCAGTATCACAACAAAGCTACCAATAATCAGAATAAGTGGCCAAGCAACCAGTAACAGTGATTGTGGCAGAGCCACCAATACAGTACTTCCTCCATAACAATATCCCAACCCCATGTAATATGTTGTGTATGTAAAATGCCACGCTCAGAATCAGTCATACCAAACACAGACAAATCAATCATACCAATCACAGACAAATCAATCATTTAAAACACAAACAAATCAATCATTTAACCACAAAGGGCAAAATAGTCATTTTGCCCCTTGGGGTATGTCAGTCAATTCACCTAACAGAGGTATTATAGTCAATTTACCCACAGGGTTATCATGGTCATTTTGCAAACTAGGGGTATTTCGGTAATTTCATAAACTGGGGGTATTTCGATAATTTTGAAACTGGGGGTATTTCGGTAATTTCACAAATTGAGGGTATTTTGGTAATTTTGCAAACTGGGGTTATTTCGATAATTTTGTAAACTGAGGGTATTTTGGTAATTTTGCAAATTAGGGGTATTTCAGTAATTTTGCAAATTGTGGGGATTTCGGTAATTTCACAAATTGAAGGTATTTTGGTAATTTTACAAACTGGGGGTATTTCGATAATTTTACAACTCGAGGGTATTTCGATAATTTTACAAATTAGAGGTATTTCGGTAATTTTGTAAACTGAGGGTATTTCGATAATTTACCCATTGAGGGTATTTGTGTAATTTACCCATTGAGAGTATTCTGGTCATTTTACCCTTCGGGGGTAATTCGGTACCTATTACGACCTCCTGAAGGTCTATCGTCGCTTCGAGTGACTCATATAACCTACATGGCCAGAACAGTGTATATTGGCCCACACGCTCGTGTGGCCCAATTAGTCCAGATTCACATACGGCATCGCGAGCCTCATAAACTAACCTATCAACGACTACTATCGAGGTTTTTACCCGTGTAGGCCCACAAGCCCATTAGGCCCACGTGACCCATTTCGACCCATCATCGAGGCCCATAACGGCCTCAGCTATGCAAATGTCACAATCCAACAACACTGACCATATCACATGCATATTATCCATTTGGCCCACAAGCCCACTGGGCCCACACAGCCCATTTCAGCCTAACAAGGCCCAGAACAGCCCAAGACCACAATAGCGCTCGTGGTGGCCTCGACAGACTAACGCCCATGTTTGTGGGCTCAGTTCACCATACGCACGATCGTACGCTCGTGTCGCATCATAGCCATATTTCTAACTTTTCAACATTTTGTCGATCTACAGTCATAGCAGTGTAACAACACATACTTTCGGCTTTTCAACCGATCATCGAGTACCGCATACAAATACACACCTGTTTTCGAAACGTACGAATCGTCCACGTGCTCCAAAGCCTATTTTCCATTAAATCATATTGTTAGTCATCCAAACATTAGGATTCCTAAACATACAATCCCAAGCCAACTCTTTATCAAAAATATCCTCTACCGGAAATACTTGTCCAACAGATTACCTTACCTTTGACTAGATCAGTCGGTTGTTGTTGCCCACTAGTTCTAGAGATTGGTGCAGCCACCCTTCCACATCCTGGTGAAATATCCCGAAGAACCGACACCTTACGCCGCTTAAACTTGGGAGTAGAGGCTACGCGCTTAAACTCAGCCGGTACCTTTGCTATCTCTTTACTACTAGCACCCTCTTCACCCATTGGAAGTTCTAAAACCTAAAAGAACATACACATAGGAGAAAAGAGAAGAATCGGTAGTAAGGGATCGCACCTTTTGGCTTATACAGTAAAAGAGAGAACTGAAAGGAATCGAGAGACTTACCGATTAACAGAGATTACTTGCCGAATCAAAAACAGAAATGGAGAGAGTACGGAATGTAGGAGTAGAGAATCCCTTAAACCAAGACTAAACCGAATGCAAGAGAGGGAAGAGAAAATAATCAATAACAGAACAAAAGGAGATGAACTGCTAAGATTCGATTGAGAGAGACAAAGAACAAGAGCAATCTTCCAAGGGGAAACTCTTTGAGAAAAAGGGAAAGGCACGAATTCGGAAAAGAAGAGAAAATGTAATCGAATGTTGAGAAAATGAGAGCCAAAACCTGAAAGTGTTGAGAGGGAGAGAAAATGTAGTAATCAACCATAAGGGGAAAAATCGATTGGAAAAGGGAATTAAACAAAAATATTCAGTCAAGTAGAAAACAAACAAAAAGGGTAAAAAATAATACCCAAGAGGGTCTATAGCCTATTTGGCCTCCCCAAAACCAAAAAGAAAAAAAAAGTAACAAAAATATGACTAAAAACAAGTTCCCTTGCACAAACCAACCCAATTCCGAAAGAAAAAACACCCCGAAAACTGAATTCAAGAGTGCCTAAAGTCCCTATACGGCACAACTCTCCCTTTCCCCTCTCATAGCCTTGATTTCCGCCTATAATTTCTCCACAACAACAGCCAAACAAACCCTTACCCAAATCCCCCTTTTCTCTCCTAAGTTTTCTCCACAAACCTCTTTAAAGACCAATTCAAACTCTTTTCTACTCAACAGTATTTCAATCAACTTCTACTTCTTACATGGTAAAAGAAGCAAAATAAATACTCCTTTGTGCATAATGAGACTTGAACTCAAGCCCCTTAGAAGTAGTAACACGCCACTTACCACTAGACCACATGCTTCCTTGTGTCATTTTTAACACAATAATTTAAATGGCCTACATCTAAGCATCTAGGGTTTTATCCACTTAAAATGAAAATTTTTGCTAAAGCTCAAGTATGAACCCAGGACATTTCCAACTCCTCTCAGGACCCTTAACCACTAAAACAAACATACTTTTGTGTCAATTCCTAGCTCACGTAAACTTTTATGCTAAACTTCCTAAGCGTTCCCTTGCTCAAGGCCCAATACTTCTAGGCCCAAATTCTGGGGCGTTACATATGAATCAAATAATATTATTTAATCAAAGCAATCATCCTAGCTTAAATAAAATTAAGCTATCATTGTTGTAAACAAGAACAAAGAACACATAGCAAACATGTTTATATTAAATTTAAAAAAAAGGAAGATTAAACCCAATTTAGAGTGGCTGTCACCCAAGACTGTGATTAACTAGGCTCCTTCATTCCTTTGCTTTGCTCATTTGCTGATGGTTCTCCAAGGTGGCCAACCAAGGTCTTTAAGAGGCTTATTTGCTAAAATCTCTATGAAGAGATAATGCTAGAAATGGGAATGGAAAAGGCTAACAGAGTTTGGAGAATATAGAGAATGGTTGTTATTTATAGGTGAGAAGAGGGGGATAGTTTGCTAAAAATAAGAGTTTTCATCTTTTGAAGCATCGTCCATGGGTGGCCGGCCATAAATTAAGCAAGTTGAGCTGATTTTTCCTTGATTTTTTGGTAAATTTGAGTGCGACAACAATTCAGGACTGAGACTCGGTCAAGTGCAAATCTTCCGGTAAATCTCTAATTTCTTCACCTCTTTAAGGACCTTGTGCAATTAAACCAAAGAGCGGTTTATGAACAGCCATGTGCAGCTAAATTTTGGGTTGACTTGGTCTCCAATCTGGACGGTTTTGTAATCCAATAAAGCTATCAGACCTATCTAGAATAAATCAACAAGTTAGAGGACCAAAAAATAAATTTATCCAATTTAATTAATTAATTAAAACCCAAATTATTAATGAAATATTTTTAAAATGAATTATTAGACATAATTTTATATTTTATTATTTAATTTAATCATGCATGGCCCACTTTATGTCTTAAAATATATAATATATTAAAATTAATATAAAATAAGCCATTTATTGCATGAAAACTATATAATAAAGCGTAAAATCACATTTTAATAATTTCTATGTCCTAATTTCATATCTTCACATATTTCATTAATTTAGTTTTAACAACGGATTTAAGTAAAAAGGTGATAAATTACATAGGAAAAATCATATATATTTTTCCATTTACACACCCCTAAACTTAAATCATTGCTCCTCCCGAGTAATGTTTATGCATAGCAAAAGGTCTTGCTAAGGCAAAATTGCTAATTGTGTAGGCAACATTAATCTTTGTCCCATAATCATGCAATAATAACTTCATGCTTATCGATCTTCTTTATTAACAAGTAATTCATATGCAAACATTCCTTGAGATTATACTAAGCTTCAAAATATGCCAACATGAATCATAGTTTGCATGTATGTCACAACCATACATAACATTCTTCATTCAACATAATTTCCTATCAATCAAGCAAACAATCACAAGGCTTATTTAAGACCTTCATATGTTGAACTTAGGACTTCCTCTCCACTAATGTTAGCGACATAATCATCAAATCAATAGTTCTTTTATAAGGTTGTAATGGGGTTCAGTTAAAGGTAGGGATTTTAAGAGATGAGACATTTCGGTTTTAAAAATCTTAACCTATAACTTTGTCTTGGTTTTCTCGTAATACAACATTTTTCTTTAAGTGAACCTTTGGAACACCCCCAAACTTATTTTGAACTCAAGCTCATACATTTTTCCTTTTTTTGGAGACTAACCGAACTTTTCTTCGCTTTTTTTTAAGCATGAGCACATACATCTTTATGAAAATTTTCTCAAATGTTGATTCCCAAGACAACTTTAGTTAAGATAGGTGCACAAAATTAGTATATTTTTTAAAAAGATGGTAACTGGCTTATAATTTTTAAAAACAGGCCTTTAAGCTCAAAATTACAATTTTAGGGGTCTAATATCATAGGGTTGGCTTGAAAAGGCTCAAACGGTCCAAAGAAATAGTGCCTATATCATTTCAGATTTTTATGTCCCCTAGGATTTCGCCTCAAGAAATTTGTTAAGATAATTCTACAGATATTAACCTTCATGCATGACTAATCTCAAAAGAAACTAAGTTTTCATGGCAAACATTACAAAGGCTAAAATCATACAAGCATTCCATTCTTCATGATAACATACTTTCACTTAGATAAAATCATCATTCATACTTGCATGCAAAATATCTCAGTAATAAAAGTATCTCTAAACATTCTTTTATTAAAAAAAACTTATGAAAGAACTAATTGAAGCATACTTGAAAAAATTTAAAAGTTTGAGCAATTTATTTGCCTTACCCCCTTTAAAAAGAAGCAATGTTCTCATTGCAAGAATAAAATAATGAATGAAAACTGAACACCAGGTAGGATTGTAAAGAAAGAGAGGTTTGTCATTACAACTTCTTAAATACCAAGTCTTCCCTAATAACCCAATCCTAGACATGTTCATTCCTATTACCACATCACTTAGTCTTATTCTTTCTAAAGAAGTGTTCAGTTTGTTCATACTTGCTATGTTTTATTCTGCAGAAATTAAATCCTAATTACGAAAGAAATAAATTTCTAAAGACCTAAAAATAATTAAATAAATAATAGGTCAAGAATCCCCCCTTTTATTTTTCTGACTTATTCCCCTTGTCTTTTTTAGCTCCATCTCCGCTTGCATCATCAGTATCTTCTGTCCATGTCTCAAAGATAGCATCTGGGAACTCAGGAACAAAAGTATTAGAGATATTCTTAAAAGTATTTCGAATTGATTCATCTCTAATTTTTGCATATTTCCAGTAAGTTTGTTGTTGATTGTGCATGAACTTGCACATATCCATCAAAATTGACAACTCTGATTTCCTTGAAGTACTTACAGAAGTCAGCATGGGAGTTGTGTATCTAGGTTCAACACTTAGCTTGACTAGTTCTTCTTCTTGCTCATCCCTTGATTCAAGAATGTTCGGTTCCTTATAAGATTCTCTCTCTTCAGTGTCTGTGACTAAATTAGCTTCAGCTTCAGTTTCATCTGTTGACTCCTCTGTATCCGACTGAGTTGGCTCTTCTTGCTCACCTTGATTCAGTTCATGCACCTTCTCTACTAATCTTTCAAGATCATACTTTGTAATGCATCCTTGAACATATCACCCTTTGAGATTTGCTTGTGTTTTAACACGGGCTTTTAAGCAAAGTGAAGTGATTAATGATGGGAAATAAGCACTTCCTGCCTTCTTTTTAGCGCAATCGTGATTCTCCTTGAGGATAATTTTCCCAACATTAATGGACTTTTCTGTCAAAATTGCATATAACAAAAGCATTCATTCCATCGAGATGGTGGAACAATGTGAGGTAGGCATAAAACTATAGCGAACAAAATAAAATCATACCGTTGCTTGTAACATCCCGAAATAAAGCCTAAACATAATAGTGGTTGCGAAACCATGAATCTGAGATAGAAAAGTTTATTGTGATTAATTTTTATGATTTACAGATTATTGGATGCATGTGTTAGAATACCGATAAGAAATTTCAGCGATTGCATGTCTGAATTGCATATTAGGGTTTAATTGCAAAAATGGGTAAATATGAGCTTTAGATGATAAAGGATTTAATTGAAGTGCATAATTGAGGTAGAGGTCCATAAATGGTAATTAGACCAGATTTTCATGGACAAAAATGGGCATGCATAGATAAAAATAACAGAAGTTTTAATGAAGGGCATTTTAGTCATTTGGTAATAAAAAGAATTGAAAGGGAAAAAGATGGAAAAATGTGCTCATCTTCTTCCATAAGGGCCAAAACTTCAAGGGACACCATAGCTAGGGTTTCTTCACTTTCTCAAGCTCATAGTAAGTGCATCCAAGCCCCGTTTTTAATGTTCTTTTTACGTTTTTAGAGTCCTCGTACCTCGGTTTAGCTTATTATACCATTAATTTATGTTAGGGATCATATTTGGAAAAATACACATAGCTGAAATGTGTTTATTTTAATGTTTTATGGTAGAATATGAAGCTTGAAATTATGTTAAACAACTTTTGCTGGGCGATTTTAAGTGAAAATGAGTAAAACGACATTATCGGTAAAAATACCTAATGTTCATAAGTAAATGTTAGAGTGGGAATTTGATGTTGCCATAGAATGGAAAGATGTTCAGCATGTCATAAAACATAAGAATAAGGGATGAAGTTTAATTTCTAAGCTTTGGGACAAAAGTGTAAATATACTAAGTTTAAGGGCAAAATCATAATTTTGCCAAAGTTCATGTCACTGACTGTTTTGATGAATGTGAGTATTAAATAAGCTAAATTTCCTATTATAGATCAAGAGGAACAAAATCCAAAGTTAGACCGAGGTAAATTTACGGTAAATAAATGCAATATTTCAATAATTATTATTAATGTTGTTATTTTCCAGCAATTATGTACTTATTTCATGAAATTATTAATGTTGACTCAAGTATGAGATGATAGAGAATCAGTGTTAAAAAGTCCCATTGAAACAATAGGAATGTATCGGATACAAATGTCATGACATTAGGGGATGAGATCCCATGAAAGACCATGTCTGGGACATGGCATTAGCATTATTGAGGTTATGAGATGTCCCACGTAAGACCATGTCTGGGACATGGTATTGGCACTGAGATGAGAGGCCCCTCGTAAGACCATGTCTGGGACATGGCATGGGCACCGATATGAGAACTCCCATGTAAGACCATATCTAGGATATTGCATTGGTAGTACAGGAAACATCCCATGAAAGATGTCTAGGGCATGGCTTTGGCATGTTATTATCAGATAGGAGACCTGAGTACTCTTAGTGTTCCAAGTGGTTCAATAGGCTAGTAAATAGACTATGCTACGTGAAAGTTCAGGTAAAAGCATAATAAATAGATTCAGGTGAGTTATAAGGGTTAAGAATATTTCAGTTATTAATTGAGAAAGTAATTTCAGCAAGGGAGAAGAAGTTATAATCATGAGTTATTTAAGTAAGCAAGCAAACAAGTAAGAGAGTAAGTAAAGAAGAAGCAAAGACCATGATACTTGATGATGATTTATGAGTATAATTACTTATGATAAATGTTGTTATTTATTTGCTTGTAAACTTACTAAGCTTTATGCTTACTCCCTTTATTTTCCTTATTTTTTATAGTATCGCCCAGCCAATTCGGGAATCATAAGGGTGTCAGAGATCGTTTCACACTATAAACAAACCATCTCGGTATTTTGTGGTTTGAAACGTTTTAAGTTATGGCATGTATAAGGACTTAGTCATTTTGTGTGTGTGTCCTTATGATATGGCTAATGAATAGAATGTAAATATTCGATAATGATTAGCTATTGAAATGGCTATTTAAGAACATGTTTTGGTGTTATGCATGCCTAAATGATAGTTAATACAAAGAAATTATAAAAGAGTAAAAATTTGCAATGGAATAGTTTTTGGACAGTAGCATTGACGTGATTTTGAAAAATCACCAACGATAGTAGAAATGGAATTAGAAGGTGAATAAGATATAAAATTAAAGCTTATCGAGTCTATTTTCACATGAAAGAAACAATGTAGGAAAAGAAATTTATATTTTGTAATATTTGAATTTTAGTGAGATAGGGTCAGAATGGTTTTTGAAGTCCCCTATTCTGAATTCAGAAAATCATTAAAAATTTTATAGAAATAATTATGAGTCATAATTTATATGTATAGATTTCTTAGTGAGTCTATTTTCAATAGAACCAAGTAGAAGCACCATATAAAGCTCGTACAATGAGAGAATTGATTCTTAGTGAATAGAGGTCAGAATCATCAGACAGTGAAATAGGGGAGATTTTAACGAATAAACTGTACTATTTGGCTAATAAAAAAATTCTGGAAATTTTATGATAAGAATATATATGATTCGACTTTTAATGAAAATTTATAGATCTAAATTTTGAGTTTTGTAACTCGAGTTATAATTAAATTAGTGACTGTTACGAAAGTGGACAGTTTTACTGTGAGTAGTGAAATAAATTATTTTGATTTGTTTAAGTATTCGAAAAATTTTTAATGTTCCCGGTTTGGATCCGAACCATTTTCGTTGCATGTTTTAGGGTCTTGAGGGTTTTTTAAGGACATATTGATTGGACATGAATGAATTAATTTTAAAAGAAATTTTTTATGCTCCGAATTAGTAAGTTAAGTCAGGTAACGCCTCGTGCTCGACTCCAGCAACGGTCTCGGGTAAGGAGTGTTACATTGCTACAGGTTTTAAGTCTTCTCTTCGGAAAGAATGGCTTCCATACTTTCTTATAATCCATTGGGATCCCAAATTTGTCACAATATCAAGTACTTGTTGAAGAAAATCCCAATTGATATTGTTCATCATAGGGTAGTACTCATCTTCTTCAACATCAGGTAAATTAAACAAATCATTGATGGACTTAGAAGTAAGAGGTACCTTTTTCATTCGAACGATAGCTTCAGTATCATCTTGTGTAGTCAAACTAGCATAGAATTCTTAAACTAGTTCATCATCGAGAAATGAACAAGCATCACAAAATCGTTCCCACTTGAGAGCATTGCTTTTCTTTCTAATCAGTATAAGAACAACCATCAAATCATTACTCTTCAAGTCAAAACCTTTTTCCGGCATCATAGGTTGATGTTTGAAGATTGAATCAAATCTCTCTTTCACTTCTTCATCAATCAAAATCGAGTTTTCAGGAGTAGTCCTTGAAGATCTGGTTCTTTTGCGAGACATGGTATCTTTTCTCGAAAATTTGGAAAAGTTTCTGCACAAAAGAGAAAAGAGAAATCAGCAAAGTGGGTAAACTTGCTATGGCAAAAATGTTACGACGGTAATAGGGAATTTTGGCAAAAGGGAAGAGAACTAGGGTTTTTTCGGGATTTGAGGTTGACGGCACAAAAAAAGAGATTTAGGGATTTTTAGGGTGTAAGCAAATTGCTTTGAGGGATATGAAAATTAACAAAAAATTAGCTACATTAGGGTTACTTAGGCGGCAAGCAATGGGTGTGATGGCAAGGCATGGATTTTTTCCTCATTTTTTTGCTATCTTGGGCCTCACACTCAGATTGTATCTTAATAGAAAAAACTGATTAGTACTTGGGCGAAATTTGACCCCCTTTATTAACATAAAAATTTAAAATTTAAACAGAATAAATGAAAAAAAATTTAATCCTTAATTAGAAAATGTCTTCTTAACAAATTACATTAAATTAATTCCTAGGAAAGCTTGGAGGGGTCACAGCAGTCCCGCTTAAGTTCCAATCTCCTTAGACAGGATTGATTAAATGTAATAAGTTAAGAAAATAAGTTCTAATTATTTATTTATTTACAAAATGAGTTCATGAAAAATTAAAGGTCTGTTAACTTGAGCGAGGATTCAACTAGCTCAACTTCACCATCCTAGTAGTGCTTGAGACATTGACCATTAACTTTAAACGTACCTTTGTAATTGTTGTATAACTCAATAGCTCCATAAGGATAAACTCGGTAGATGGTATAAGGTCCTTTCCATCGGGATTTAAACTTCCTAAGAAATAACTTCAACCTTGAATTAAACAACAAAACCTTCTAACCTTCTTTAAACTCGCGAGTTGTATATGACTATCATGCCATCTCTTTGATCTTTCTTTACACATTTTGACATTCTCATAGGAAAACAACCTCAGCTCTTCCAACTCATCAAGTTGTAACATCCTTCTCTCTTGCTTAAAATCAAAGTTCAACTGCTTTAAAGCCCAGTCAGCTTTATTCTCTAACTCTAATGGAAAATGACATGCCTTTGCAAAGACTAACCGATAAGGAGTCATCCTGAACAAAGTCTTCAATGTTGTTCAATAGGCCCATAATACATCATCGAGCCTTCGAGACCAATCTTTTCTGCTAGGGCATACTACCATTTCAAGGATACTTTTGATTTCGTGATTCACTCTTTCAACTTGCCCATTAGACTGGGGGTGATAGGAAGTAGCAATCTTGTGCTTCACATCATATTTGTCAAGCAACCACGTAAGCCATTTGTTCATAAAGTGAGAACCTTTATCACTAATAATAGCTCTTGGTGTCCCAAATCTTGTAAACACATGATTATGTAGGAATCGCATGACTACCTTAGCATCATTTGTAGGGTATGCTTCAGCTTTAACCCACTTAGATACATAGTCCACAGCAACTAAGATGTATTTATTCCCATACGAAGAAGGAAACGGGCCTAAGAAGTCAATGCCCTATACGTTGAACAATTCAATCTCCAAAATGTTTGTCAAGGGCATCTCATTCCTCCTTGATACATCTCCAGTCCTTTGGCATTTATCACAGTTCTTCGCATAAGCATAAGTATCTTTAAATAGTGTACGCCAAAACAAACTTGCTTCCAAAATCTTTGCTACAGTACATGAACCACCAAAGTGTCCCCCACTTGGAGATGAATGGCAATGATACAAGATCTCAGTAATCTCGCTGTCAGCTCCACACTTTCGGATTATATTATCTACACATTGTTTAAACAAAAACGGATCCTCCCAAAGATAATACTGACTATCATGAAGGACATTTTTTCTTTGTTGGTGTGTCATTTCTCGAGGAATTATTCCACATGCAAGATAATTGGCCAAATCAGCAAACCAGGATATTTCATGAATTCGATTTACCTCAAATACGTGTTCATCTAGGAAAATCTCATTGATAGGCAAACATGACTGAGTTACCTCATCTTGCTCCAACCTCGACAGATGATCAGCTATTTGATTTTCGACACCTTTTCTGTCTTGGATCACAAGGTCAAATTCTTAGAGTAAAAATATTCAACGAATTAGCCTTGGTTTTGCATCTTTCTTCGTGAGGAAGTATTTAATGGCCGCATGGTCAGTAAATACTGTAACTTTGGGTACTATAAGATATGAGCGGAATTTGTCAAAAGTAAAAACTATAGCGAAGAGTTCCTTTTCAGTTACCATATAATTGCATTGGGCTCCTGGTAAAGTTCTACTTGCATAGTAAATAGGGTGAAAAACTTTATTTCTTCATTGACCAATCACAGCTCCAACGGCATAGTCACTTGCATCGCACATCAACTCAAAAGGTGAGTTCCAATCAGGTGTAATGATTATTGGGGCAGAGATTAACCGCTTCTTTAGCTCTTCAAAAGCTTCCAAACATGCTTTATTGAAATCAAACACTGTATCTTTCTCTATCAACAAACACAACGGTTTAGAAATTTTTGAGAAATCTTCGATAAAAACTGGTATGACCTAAGAAACTTCTGACTCCTTTCATATTTACTACGGTCGGTAATCTTTCAATTACATCCACCTTTGCTTTATCGACTTTAATTCCTTTCTTTAAGATTTTATGGCCTAAGACAATCCCTTCCTTGACCGTAAAATGACATTTTTCCCAATTAAGGACAAGGTTCTTCTCTTCGGATCTCTTCAATACCTTAGCCAAATTACTTAAACAGATATCATAAGTGTTACAAAAACAGAAAAATCATCCATGAAAACCTCAACAAAATTTTCATCCATATCAGTAAATATTGCCTTCATGCATAGTTTAAAAGCAAACGTACCTTATGGATAAGTAAAGGTTGTTTTATGTTGGTCCTCAGGGGCTACAACTATTTGGTTATATCCCAAGCAGCCATCTAAAAAATAATAGAATTCATTACCTACCAGTCGATCTAACATCTAATCCATAAAAGGCTATGGAAAATGGTCCTTTCGAGTAGCTTTGTTCAACTTTCTGTAATCAATACAAATTTTCCAACCCGTAACAGTTCTTGTTGGAATTAACTTGTTACGCTCATTTTCAACAATCGTGATTCCACCTTTCTTCAGCACACACTACACTAGACTTACCCATGAACAATTCAAAATAGGATAGATGATTCCTGCATCTAACCATTTGATCACTTCCTTTCTCACATAATAGGATTGAGCCTTCTTTTCCCATCAATTCGAGCTCTTTCACCTTCTTCTAAAATGATTTTATGCATGCAAAAAGAAGGGCTTATACCTCGAATATCAGCTATGGTCCAACCAATTACTTTCTTAAAATTCTTTAGAACAGCAATTAGTTGCTCCTCTTGATCTTTCATCAGTTCCGTTGAAATAATCACAGGCAAAGTAGAACAATCACCTAAATAAAAGTATTCCAAATAGGAAGGAAGTAGCTTTAGTTCGAGTTTAGGTGGTTCTTCAATTGACAACTTGGGTTGCACAAATTCTATGACTTCCAACTCCAATGGTTCAAACCGTGTGGATTGAATAAAATTTATCGGATTGGCTTCCATGAAAGCCATGTTTTCTTCACCTTCTTCATCCTCTAAAGGGTCAAGATCTAAGGCTTTCTCCAATGAATCTTCTTCAAAATTGCTTTCCATAGAAACCAAGGTTTCCATCTCTTCTATAACTGAACACTCCTCTGCCAGATCGGGAAATTTCATTGCTTTAAGAATCTTAAAGGTTACCTGATCGTTTTGAACTCGCATGGTGAGTTTTCCTTTCTGCACATCAATAAACGTTCTTCCCGTGGCTAAAAAAGGTCTCCCAAGGATGATCAACACTTCCTTGTCTGCTTCAAAATCTAAGACAATGAAATCAGCAGGAAAAATAAATTTATTGACTCTTACCAAAAATTCATCGATCTTTCCTTCGAGATATGATAAAATCGGTATGCTAGCTGAAGCATCACAGTAAGATTCACCAATGTTACAGGGTATAGTAAAGCTTCCTAGGTCTTTCAATTTCGGCGATAGTTTGTTCTGTAGGAACGCACTGCACTCCTTTGTCAAGGTAACTGTCTCATACTCACATAACTCTTTTCTTCTTGGACAGTATATCCTTCATAAACTTCACATAATTTGAAATTTGTTCTAAAGCCTCCACCAACGGAATATTGATGTGTAACTGCTTCAGAACATCCAAAAAGTTCTTGAATTGCATCTCTTGTTTCTGCTTGTTTTGCTATAATCTTTGCAGATATAGAGATGATGGAACTTTTGGTTGAATCGAACAACTTTTCTAAGTAGGTAAATTTGCATCCAAAGAAGATGTTAAAATATCTAAATTCACTAAGTTAGGGTTTACCTTGTCAGACTTTGCAGATTTTGATTCCTTTGGTGTAGGAACTTCAACAGCTGGTTGATTCTTCTCAACGGGCTTATCTTCGACAGCAATCAATCGGGGTTCTAGAATTTTACCACTTCACAATGCCACTGCCTTGATATGTTCTTTACCTAAATTTTTTGGATTCTCAGCATCGCTCGGCAAGGTTCGTTGCGGTCTATCACGTAGCTCCGTAGCTAACTGCCCCATTTGGTTTTCCAACTTTTTCAGTGTTGCTGCTTGGCTTTGGATCAAAGTATCATTCTTTGCCATGTACGCTTTCAACAAGTTCTCCAAACAGTTCGATGCCTCAGCTTGAGGTGGTTTTGTAGCTTGCTGATTAAACCCTTGAGATTTGTTGGGTCTTTGCTATAATAAGTTCTTGTTCGGTCCACTTAATTGGTTGCTCCAAGAAAAGTTAGGATGATTATGCCATGAAGGATTGTAGAAGTTGGACTGGGGCCTTGTCCACTGCTATTTTGATATTGGCTCCCCACATAGTACATTGACTCGGGATGTGATGGACAATTCTCAAAAGAATGACCTTCCCTACAATACACACAGGAAACTACTTCAAACGGTCTTGGTGGCTGAGCTGCAGAATTATTAGTACTATTAGCGGTTAACTATTTTATCATAGAGGAAATAGACGATACTTGAGCTGAAAACAAAGTGAGGGTGTCAACTTTATGAACGCCAGCTACACGTCTTCCTAAAGTTGTTTTATTTGTTGGCCATTGATAGTTTCTACTCGCGATCCTCTCGATGATCTCATAAGCCTCATTATAAGAGTTAGACAAAATTGCACCATTCGAGGAAGCATCTACCATCAATCTTGTATGTGTGTTGAGACCATTATAGAATGTCTCCAACTGGATGCAGTGAGGAATCCCATGATGAGGACACTTACGGAGTAACTCCTTGAATCGCTCCCAAGCCTCATACAAAGACTCGTCATCCAATTGTTGGAAAGTGGGAAATACTTTCGTTCCTTAACTTAGCATTTTTGGTAGGTGGGAAATACTTAACCAAAAATCTCTCTGCTAATTCTTGTCATGTAGATATGGAACTTGGTGGCAATGAATTGAGCTATGCTCGTGCTTGATCTTGCAACGAGTACGGAAACAACTTCAACCTCAATACGTCTTCAGTCACACCGGCTATCTTGAATAAATCACTCACCTCCATAACTAATCGAAGGTGGATATGTGGATCTTTCGTGGGCATACCACTAAATTGGCCCACCGTTTGTAGCATTTGAAACATCACTGGTTTCAATTCAAACTGGGTTGCCTCAATATCTTACCTTCTAATTCCTGGGTTTAACTCACTGAAAAGTGGCACAGCATATTGTCTAATGCATCAATCCCTATCATCGACAATGAGGTTAGGATTCCGTACATGATTGGGTTCATTACCTTGGTCTTGATTCTAATTTCCAAGGTCCATCTCGACTTGTCTTTGAGTTGTTCGTTCACGTTTTCTTTGTCTAAAAGTTCACTCAATTTCAGGGTCTACAGGGAGTAAATCGATAATTTGATCTATGCTCATAAACGCCTGAAAAGAAAATCAGAAAAATTAAAAATAATAAGTTAGTAATGTTAGAAATAGATCAAATTGATAGTAAATAATTTCACGAATAAAATAACTATGGCAATAGTTGACAATCCCCGGCAACAGTGCCAAAAGCTTGTAACGTATAGGTTTGTGCAAGTGTACACAGTCATTATCAAGTAATAAGTAAGTATCGAGTTATCGTCTCCACAGGGATTGTGTTTGTGCTAAGTCACTTAATTTGTAAAATTATATTAACAATTTGGTAAATAAAAACACAATATAGTTGAGAAGTGGTGATTAAAATATATTAAACTAAATGCAATGATCCCTAATGCAAATTATCCTAAGTATGCAAACTATATGAATGAAATAGATTTTAGTAAAATTAAACTCAATTTACAACAACTATAACATAAATAAACTAGGACATTTACTTTAATTAAACTTAATTTATTATCAACATGCTTAATAACATTCGGAAAAACATTCCATGGCAACTTGATCTTTCATGAGTTTGGAAACCACATTAGGTCCTTTTGGAATCCTTTACTTAGTAAATACGCATTTTACTGATCCTGATTTACTAAGGGTTTCTTAGCATTCGAGTGAGGTAACAGGGACATGTCAGGTTTGAAACAATTTAATCACACAAATGTAAAAACTATATAGATAACAGAGCTTGGTTAGAGTTGTTATGCAACCTAGAATTTAATTGGGTCAGGATCTAAATTGAGCATGCACAGGATTGCTCAGCTAATTCAGGTGCATTTCAATCACGTATGAACGAAATACAGACTTGATTTTAATTGAAAACAAGATCGATTGAGGTACAAACATTATAAGCATGAATCAAATAAATATTATTTAATCAAAGCAATCATCCTAGCTTAAATAAAATTAAGCTATCATTGTTGTAAATAAGAACAAAGAACACATATCAAACATCTTTATATTAAATTAAAGAAAAGGAAGATTAAACCCAATTCAGAGTGGCTATCACCCAAGACTCTGATTGACGAGGCTCCTTCATTCCTTTGCTTTGCTCCTTTGTTGATGGTTCTCCAAGGTGGCCAACCAAGGGTTCTTTAAGAGGCTTAATTGCTAAAATATCTATGAACAGATGGTACTAGAAATGGCAATGGAAAATGCTAAGAGAGTTTGGATAAAAGAGACAATGATGCTTGAGGGATGAATGAAAGAATGAGAATGTCTTATTTATAGGTGAGGAGAGGGGGATAGTTTGCTAAAAATAGGAGTTTTCATCTTTTGAAGCATCTTCCATGGGTGGTCGGCCATAAATTAAGCAAGTTGAGCAGATTTTTCCTTGATTTTTGGTCAATTTAAGTGCGACAACAACTCAAGTCTGAGACTCGGTCAACTACAAATCTTCAGGTAAATCTCTAATTTCTTCAACACTTTAAGGACCTTGTGCAATTAAACCAAATAGTGGCTTATGGAGAGCTATGTGCAGTCGAATTTTGGGTTGACTTGGTCTCCAATTTGGACGGTTTTGCAATCCAATAAAGCTATCAGAACTGTCTAGAATAAATCAACAAGTTGGAGGACCAAAGAATAAAATATATTTAATTTAATTAATTAATTAAAACCCAAATTATTAATGAAATATTTTTAAAATGAATTATTAAACATAATTTTATATTTTATTATTTAACTTAATCATGCATGGCCCACTTTATGTTTTAAAAATATTATTCAAATTAATATAAAATAAGCCATTTATTGTATGAAAACTATATAATAAAGCATAAAATCACATTTTAATAATTTTTATGTTCTAATTTCATATTTTCACATATTTCATTAATTTATTAAACGATTACTTAGTTTTAACAATGGATTTAAGTAAAATGTTATAAATTACATAGGAAAAATCCTATATATTTTTCCTTTTACAATATGTACCAATCCAACATAGGAATAAATGATTCATAAGATTAAATCATATGAATTTATAGTTTTCATTATCATAAAACCACATATTTCCTACCTTCCATAGTAAAAAGGTCAATTGCATCGAAAACTCTTACCGAAGCACACATGAAGTAAAATCATGATGGTTGTTTCCACCCCTTTTCATAGTTCGATAGCCGAAGCTATCCCTTTTCATATTTTGATAGCCGAAGCCATCCCTTTTAATAATTAGATTGTCATCACTATCCCTTTTCATTGTTGATGGTCGTCATCATCCCATTTCATAATTTGATAGCTGAAGATATCCCTTTTCATAATTCGGTAGCCGAAGCCATCCCTTTTTATAATTTGATAGCCGAAGCCATCCCTTTTCATAATTTGATGGTCGTCACCATCCCTTTTCATAATTCGATAGCTGAAGCCTTCCCTTTCCATTGGTCGATGATCATCGATACACCATTGGCTTTTTCCATCGAGACACAGTTTGATATTATAAAATAATAGCATTTATAACATAACTTAAAATTTTAATTAAACATACGAACTTACCTCGATGATAAAACATAGAAATGGAGTCGGTTAATCAGAAGCTTTCTCATTGCCTCGATCTAAAGCCGTACAGGTTCTATCTTGATATGCACAAGGAGACTTGACCGAATGCTTAAGAACCCTAAAATGGTGTATTCCCTCCCCTCAATTTCAACAAGAAGATGAATGAAGAAGAAAATTGGCTTTGTTATACCTAATTTGATTTTATTTGTTAAATTACATATATAACATTTATTAAACCTTAAAATTCATCTATTGAATGTCCATCTTTTTCCACTCAAAATGAAAATGGTCTATTTACCATATAAGTGCTCAAATATTTAAGTTCTGTATCTATTTAGTGCTTTTAGCCTATAGAACTCTAATTTTACACCTTTTGCAATTTAGCACTTTTTATCAAATTAAGTATGCAAATGATAAAATTTCTTAACGAAATTTTTATACGATGCTGCTAACATGTTATCAACATTAAATTAATAATAAATTAAATATCTTCACATCTAATTTGTGGTTCTAAAACTACTGTTCCGATTTCACTGAAAACGGGTTGTTACACGAGGAGTGAGAAATTCTTAGGACATGGCGACTTTTATAGATGATTCATGAAAGATTTTGAACAAGTCTCGAAACTATTGAGCCAGTTACTGCAAAAAGGGCTTTCGTTCATGTTCAACAACCATTATAGTCAATTAGAAATTAGTTTTAACATCCATTATAGTCATCCCTAATTAGACGAAGCCTTTTGTGAGTATGTGCAATGTGAGTGATCATGCAATTGGAGCAATATTGGGACAAGATAAAGATAAGGTTCATTTGCCAATAATTCAATTATTTATAAATTTTGGTTCATTTTCGACATATGGCAAGTTAAAATTTGTTCTTTGGGCTGTACATTACACCTCTGCAGTGGGTTTTGCACAAGGGTTTGGGAACCAACACTTGCCTTGTTCTCTTCAACCCTACGAGTTGATTCATTGATCGCCTCACCATGATGCCCCATTTCCTCACCCAAATGTCTCGCATCCCTGGTTTTGAACTTGCAAACACACATCACTTCAAATATTTCACATTATTAGCAGCATAATCAGAAACCACCTAAACAACTTGACACTTTAGTCCACTATTATAGGACAATTCTGTCACCTTAGGCTTGGGTTCTGCACACCTAAAGCTCTCTACCTGCCCACCTACTTTCATAGCCATCTCTCCTTTGCCCACATCAATGCTAGCTTTAGAGATAGCTAGGAGCAATCTCCCTAACAAAATAAGTATCTCTAAATCCTCCTAAAAGTCAAGAATGATGAATTTAAAAAGTGGGACGAATTGTCAAACCATCACTAAAACATCCTCCAAAAATCTAATTGGATGAACTAGGGACCTATCAGCTAGTTGAAGGGTCACCGAAGGTTCCCTAGGGTCACCTAGACCTAACCTATGGTATATTCACAAGGGCATTAAGTTTATACTCATTCCAAAATGACAAAGTTCCTTGGAAAAATTTACAACTCCAATCTTTATTGGAATGGTAAATATACCAGGGTATTTGAATTTTGGTGGGACTCTCCTAGACACAAGAACGCTTCATTCAGCACTAAGTACAAATCACTCTTCTCTCCCAATCTTCTTTCTCCTAGACATAAGAACGCTACATTCAGCACTAAGTGCCTTTCTCCTAGACATCACTTCCCTATGGAATTTAAAACACTTTGGTAGTTTTTCTAGGATCTCAAGTAATGGGAGGTTGACATTCAAAGCCTTAAACATTTTGAGGAAACTTAGAAACTACTCACTTTCTTTCTTTTTTCACTCTTCTAAATGGGGTAGAATGGGAATGGCCCTTGACTAGGGGCTTTACTTGTCTTATCTTAAATTTTGGTTGGCTCGAAATCTATTTCCTCTAACACATCCTTTTGTAACCTTCCTCCAACACTAGTAGCACGGGTACTACCTTCTTCTCCACCACTAACCAGTCTAACGAGCTCCTTAATCACTACCCCAAAATTAAAAGTAATTGATTTGGTATGCTGTTTTCTTTCCCTGTTTGGATTAAGCTCAGTATTACTATGTATGCTTGAGGCTAAGTTGTTTTACAGCAATTGTAAAATATGGTCTAATTGACCATGAATTTGACGAACATTGGCTTGCACCACATGCAAGCCTTCCTCAACCTTCCTTACCCTAATCGACAATGGAGGGTCACTATTAAAGACTGGTTTTCTTTCCAGATCTTGGGGTGCCCTAAATGGTAATGGAGGTTGATAAAGTGCGTTGGGTCTAGAAGGATTAAGGTTTTGGATTGCTTGATTGGAGACACCAGCTTGGTTCCCTCCTCACCTAAGGTTAGAATGACTATGCCACCCCGGGTTATAGGTGTTAGAGTACGGATTGTATCCTCTATTGCCTACATAATTAGCCTCCATTTGGTTACTCTCATTAGCATTTCCCCATATAGCGCCTTCACCATCATGTCCTCAATTAGAATGGGTTAGAAGGGTTTGATTTTGCACTTGTTCCTTCGCCGAACTCATCTCTAACCAATGGAGCCTTTCGAGGACTTTTTGATACTTGCCCTCGCTACTGACTGCATTCACGATTGATGTTTTCGCTCTATATGTGAAATGCTCAATCTTCCACATATAAGAATTCATCGCCATGTCCTCAATGAGTTGACAAGCCTCAGCATATGTCTTTCACATGAACGGCCCTGTGGATGCTCCGTCAAGACTAGAGCTCATCCCAAGTGTTGATGGAATCTATCCGCTCTAAATCTAACCACATAATTGTTTTATCAGTAAGAGAGGAAGGGAATAACCAAAGACGAATAGCATCATCGGATACCCCATTATATTTAAAGGTGTCAAAAATGGTTAGAAATCTGTTAACATGTTCATTTGAATCCTCATCCATTGACCCTCAAAATTGAAGGTTCACTTGTATCTTTTGGATTATCGTTAGTTTGATTTCAAAGTTGTTAGCATTAATAGTTGGGTGATTAATACTCTCTTGAACAACATCAAAATTGGGCATCACATAGTTTCGCAAAGTGCATTGTTTAATGGGGTTGTGGTGGTGGTCGAATCTCTACTCGTGGATTTTCAGTGTGCTGGTCCCTTTCTGAAGGTTGCGAATATCTAGGATGTTGTGCCCTCCTCGCATATGTAATGGTACATTCCGATTCTGGGTCAAATGGTAATATAATGTTATCGGTCTGAGTCATACTATGCCTCCTACCAACACAATGGAGTGAAAAAAATTAACCAAAAATCATAAATGAAATAAAAACAAGTAAAAGAAATGGTTTTGTTAATAACTTCGACTTTTGTCAATTATCTTCCTACGTACATAGCAGAAATAAAAATCATTCGATTAAGCACCAATTCCCTAGTAATGGTGCCAACAACATGATTGCCTCTCTCTGTCCTCACGAACAAAGAGTGATAAATCAATACTGGGATTAAAACGAATATAAATATTACGGCGTTACTGCAAATGTGATATGTCAGTTGTAATATTTGTGTTGTTACAATGGAAAACTAAAGTATTCCAAGGATCAAACCCAAGAGAATCATAGATTGAACAATTTCGAAATAACATCTGTGTGGAATAAAAACTCTAACAGACTAACCGCAAAAAATGATATCACAACAAACTATAAAATTAAGCAGAATTAAACTAATATACGATCTAGCTAACAAGGACTAAATTGTAAAACATGCAAAGTTACGGAATTAAAAATTAAACAACAAATGGTGGTTGATTGATCTTGATGTGGTTTACTAATCTTTGAATTAGGGATCCAAATAGCTTAAACTCCCAAAATGGCTCTATTTTACCTCTCAATCTCAATTTTACGAAGTTAGATAAATTAATGCAGATTATCTCTCGATCTTACTGGTTAACTTGGATTAATTAATTGGTGCCCAATAAGATCTCCTTTCAGACTCACTTGCCTTGGTATTGCCTTAGGGCCGTTAATCCTAAGTTTTTAAGTTCAATCAAATTAGTCCAATTTATTATGATTTGGTCCCTCATCCAAAAGTTAACTCACCGCATCTGCATTAACCAACCTCCTTTAAAGATTTAGCTACTCATGCTGAGAATGAAGCTAATAAACATGGAAATGAAAAGTATAGAAGCCATTGAAGAAAAGATCAAGAAATATGTAAAAGTTTGGATTTGTATGCAAGAAAACTTAAAGAACATGTAAAGAGAAGTATTCAACAAGAAAACCTAAAGTAAGAAACATAAAAGGAACAAACTTTAACAGATTTATAGTAAAGGAAACTAAAATGCATTAAACTAAAGCTAGAAATGTCATTACAACCAAGGTATAGGGACTGAAAGTGTAAATAAACCTAAATTCTAGTGATAACTAACTTAACTACTACAAGAACACTAAGAACAAGAAGAAAGAAGAGTAATTCAAAGAAGAAAATAAAGTAAAACAAACTCTAAAACTAAGAAAGGATAAGAGAAAATGTAAACTCTAGAAAAATGTAGAAAATTAAAGAGAAAACCTAGAGAAAACTAAGGCTAAAACTAAGCTAATGTGGCCTATTTTTGTCTCAACCAAACTTTGGTGATTTAAGCAGCTATTCGCCCTACTCTTGTACCCAAAATACCATGATGGGCCTTTAATGATTGGTGCGTCGGGTGGAGAAAGACAGCCTTTTTGTTAATTTTTGTCTCCTCACTATGTTGGTATCACGATACCTTGCATAGTCTTGAACTTGGGGTGCTTCTTGGTAGGTGGATATTGTGATACCCAAAGTGGATATTGTGATGCCACTAAAGGGTTGTCACCATTCTTGGGTCTATTGTAGGTTTCGTGATTCCAAGGTTTGGATATTGCAATACGCTCTCCTTTGGTGTTGTTCTTGCTCGATTTTAGCCTTCAAGGCGTCCCTACATCAATCAACCATATGTTAGGGGACCCAATTAAAATCTTGGCCAATTTGGGTCTCAAAATAAAAAAAAGAGGCATTAACACTTATTAAGAAAAACCTAAAAATTATGAAAATCTATGGAAAAGATTCTAATATACTTGAAAACAAGCTCCTCAAGTGTACAGGGAATGCCTAATTTGCCATACCAAATTACGACAGATCAGCCGCACAAATGAGCCTGCGACCAAGGTATAGTTCGATTCCTCTTGTTCATTGGGGATCATTTGGCCCAACATAATTAGCCCATTGCTTGGAAGAGACTCAAGGCCTATCTACTTGAATCTTGGTTAAATTGAAACACCCTAGGAAGTTATATTTTCACCAAGAAATTATTTGTAACACCCCTCACCTTATTTTTACTAGGACACGAACAATAGGATGCTACAAATAAATATCAAACCATTACAAAAATTTATAATTCAAAATCTTAATTAATGATCATGCAATTCAAGAATAATAAATTTAACACGTGCTTCAATCAATTTTGGCTTAATATCGAGTCTACAAAAAGTTAAAACTAAGCAGGCAATTGCTAGGGATCAAATTCTAACTAATTTAAAAAGGTAGGAAAAATCTAAAAATAGGGGTCACGTGGTCGTGTCCCCTAACCGTATGAGAAAGCTAAGCCGTGTTAGATGGACCACACAATCGTGTCCACTAACTATTATCTTGTGCATTAAAATCACCTAAATTTTTATAGACTACATGATCGTGCCATCAGATTGTTTATGCATACGGTCGTGTCTCATGTCGTGTGCTCCTGGAAAAATGCCTTTTAAAACAAGATATTCAACCATGAAAACTTATGCTACAAGCTACCATTTAAGCCACATTTCAACCTATTCAAAAGTATCTAATTCAAGTTAAAATCATTATTTAAAACAATCATCCTAAGTGACTAACCAATATGCCACAATTGGCACCTGAATCAACAATTCAAAACTAGCCAAAGGACCATATTGAATCATGTTAATATACCTTCAATGGTACCTCAAATGATCAAGCCACACATGTATACATTCAGCCATCTCATTTTAAAGTACCAACTTACTAAAACATTTTCTAAACATATCATCCACCACACCAAATCGAGCATCAACCAAAACACAAATATCTACCATGATATTTTCTCATCCATGAAGACATTAAGCATATAACCAAAGCAACCTATCAAGTCATCAATCACATGACCATTTCCATCACACTTATACATATTTACATAGTCTTAAAAAGGCTAAGAAGATACAAAATTACCATTATAAGCATTCAACATCCTAGGTACATGCCAAGACCAAAATGAACAATTCACTAACACTTAAGTTTGGGATTGCCACTAGATGTTGAGGAAATGATCGCTGCCGATAAGTACCTAACTTGTGCAAAGAAAATCAAAATCGTACATTGAATATAACTTAGTGGTATTTTTATAATTGAAAATTAAAACATAATACAAAGTTTATAATGAATTTTAACATGTCAATCTATAAGTCCTAATACATCACCTAAATATTAAATCTATTTACTTATCTTAAACCGAGCTGTCATAGTTGCAATATATACATTTTTCCTATCTCAATCGAATTGATTAAATCGTACAATGTCAAATCCATAATTTCTAGCTTATAAATTGATATCCACTATCGACCCTTATTTCAATTTCTATTATACTCGATTTCTCAATTCCACAACATAATTTCATCAACAAATCATCAAATTACATATGTGACAACACAATTCAACACAAAATGAATTCAATTGTACAACTATAACGATATATCATATTTTCAAATCTATTCAATTTAGTCATTATCATGACCAACTAATTCAAATTGATTCAATTCAGCTCATTCAATCATTTCCAGCATACCTTATATTATTACCATGCAACGCAGTTTGAAATTTTAGCAATTGAAAAGGTTCAGGTTATAGAAATACAAATCGTAACTCCAAGGTATTTGTCGATGACCTTATTTTTCCTTTCCATTTTGAGATATTAAGGTTGACGTTAGATATAGAATAACATAATTACACTAAATCGTCAATACACAACCATTTTCACAGTCAATTTCTAATTTAGGTGACCTTTTTTATTTTACTCAATTTAGTCCCTAAAATTGGGACTAACATAACTTTCAAATTAACCCACCAATTTTAATACCGATTTGACTCTAGGCCTAATTTAACGTCTTCCAATTCATATTCTACCCCAAATTTCTAAATTTGCGCAATTTAATCCGTAGTACACAAAATCATCAATTAGTTCTACAATTTAGTCATTTTTCAATACTAAACTTTAAATCCATCAAATAGTCCTTAAAACTTCAATTACTCAACAATGGCAACATCCACAAACTTTAACAGTAAGAAAAAATACAACATGGGTAGCTAACTTGAGTTCTTGGGTTTCTGAAAACATAAAATTATAAAAAAAATGACTGAATTGAACTAACCAATTGAAGCTTGAAATATTTAAGCCCTAAGGTCGAGTGTTCTTCTCCTCCCTTCCTTGGTTTCAATTTGCACGAAGGAAATATGAGAATGTATGCCTTTTTTTCTCCACTACTAAGTTTTCTTTGACTTTATTCATTTATATTTTTATAACATATTTCTTTATTTATTTTTATTTATTATTTCATAACATTTTTAGCCATTAAAACCCATGTTATCATCCACTATAATTAGAACCATGGTTTAATTACCTTATAAGTCCATTAATTAATTTCTACTTAACGTTTCATTAACAATTTAACTTTTGACACTTTTACAATTTAGTCCATGTATCATAACTAAGCACTAATTCAATAAAATTAACCGAACGAAATGCAATTCACTTATACAACCACTATGTAAATTTTTTATTAAATACTTACGTTCTCGATTTATGAAAACGAGGTCCCCATACCTGATTTTCTAAAACAACTAACTTTTGATACAAACCACTTGTACCTTGATTAACTGACCAATTAATAAAATACGTCAAATCAAAATCCAATATAACAATATAAAAATCATAAAAATTATTAAATAATATTTATAGACTCGGCCATTGGAGAACGGGGTTCCATAATTGTCGTTTCCAACACCATTTGAATTTGGGTCGTTACATTGTTATAAATATGAAAGGATAAAGATGTATAGAGTTTAAATCCTTTAGGACTCTCTTAGTGTAGATGGAAACTAATCTCAATCATTGATGTAATACAATCTGTATCATTGGATCTAGGGGAGCTCAACTATAAATAGAGGTCTCCCTCCTCATTTGTAATCACTTTATTCATCCTATTGAAAGTTAAAGGATGTAATGGAGAGCATTTACTCAAACACTTGGTGTGCATTACTTTTTGCGCTATTTCAATTCTCTCATTGCTCTTTCATTTCGATTTTCATTCTGCTATATTTTTCAATGCCTTATAGAATTTCCAAGAGAATTCTCACTTTTTGAGTGTTGAGCAAACTTAGGCAAATTTTAAGTAAAGAAATCGCCTAAGGTCGCAGATTTGCCAAACTTAAGTTCTAGCCCTGTGATACTCACACCATCCTTGAACACCCAAATCCAACCACAAGGCTTTCTTTACACCAAGTAGAATACCTAAAATAAACGTAAAGAGTCGACTCCTCCTTCTACGAAGAGCAGGTGACTCCCAGGGCTCTCCTCACTGATGAAGGATCCCACTTCTACACTAAACAGTTAGAAGTTGTGTTAGCCAAGTACAATGTCCAACATCACATCATCACTGCAGATCACTCATAAGCTAATGGATATGAAAATATTTCCAATTGTAGGGTGAAATAGATATTAGAAAAAATGGTGAACCCAAATCGAAAGATTGGAGTACGTGACTGGATGATGCACTATGGGCATATCGGATAGCTTACAAAACTTCATTAGTTATGTCACTATATAAGTTACTATATGGGAAGAACTGCCATTTACCTATAGAGTTAGAAAAAAAGGCATACTTGGCCATCAAAGAACTAAACTTAGACCCTAACTTAGCCTGGGAAGCATGTTTATTTCAGTTAAATGAGTTACAGAAGTTCAGGTTATTGGCATACGAAAATTCTAAACTAAACAAATAAAGGGACAAGCGGAGACATGACACCATGATCAAGAAATGAGTTTTCCTGCTAGGATGATAAGTCTTATGCTTTAACTCTAAATTAAAGTTATTCCTCGACAAGCTACACTCGATATGGACAAGACCATAAAGAGTAAACCAGGTACTGCCCCATGGTGCGATATGTTAGAGTATGACCAAATACTAATCATGAGACTATTGTAATCACATACTTGTTTTACCTTGTTTGTTAATATAAGGCATTGTCATTGGTATTTCAGTTTCTTTTTCTCTGTGTATTGATAAACTGTTTAATAATAAAGTCGTGAGAATAATATGATTATTCTTAAAAGATCCTTAGTCAAGTGTTATTGTGGACTTGGATAATAATAATGCATTGAGACTAATGTGTAGTTGATTGATAACCAAGTGTTGTCATTGACATAGGGATGTCAAAATCAATACATGAGTATGTGTTAGAGAACAACATACTGGACTGACACGCTATGAGTATGTTTCTTGGATTATTATGTAATAGTCACAACATTACTCATAATGATAACTATGTGTATGATTCTCAGACTTGATACCATCACTATCCCAACATTGTAAGTCATATATTTTGATACAATCAAATGTCTACTGTAACAGGTTGTTGTCATATGTAAAATGGTGTGAGATTTTATGCAAGTATACACATCGGTTTAAGTAATAAAGAGATAAGTGAGTATCATTCTCACGAGGATCGAATTGAGGCACAAAATTGGTCTAGTTATCATAGTAGGGTAAAGTTAATGTTATAGTAAAATGATTGAAGGAAATGTTATGGAAAAAACTAAGGTAAATATGCGATGATGGGTAAATAACCGGAATTATTATGGCAAAGGTGATAACAGAAATGTAAAAATAGGCACTATTGTATGAATAATATATAAATGAAGAAATAATCAACTAAGAATGCTAAGGCAAAGATATTTCGACAGAGAATCAAGTTTAGTGTCTACGATATTTATGTGGAAGGTTGGGATTACTCAAAATCAACCTTACCGGCAATAATGTCGTGGCAAAATCTTGATTAACTTACTGTGCAGAAGAGTTCTAGAGTGGCCTCCCACTTTTAGGGGCAAGACCTGAATTTATTGTCCCTGCTAATATAGGGTCTTATTACAGTAACCTGTGTAATTCATTGTTTATGACACAAGCATCATTCGAAAAAAATGTGTAACACCCCTAACCTATCTCCAATGCCAGATTAGGGTTATAGAGCGTTACAATGCAAAATAGAACCTTAAACATTGTAACATGGACAAAAATGCATTTCACATATTTATATTCGATAACATAACTTAAATATGATATAAATACTTTTATGGGCCTTAAATTGGACTTAAGTGGCCAAAAAAATAATTTGTGAACAATCAAGGCCTTATTTGAATCAAAACATAAATTTCAGGCCAAACTTAACACTTTGCAAAACAAGGGTCACATGACCGTGTGGCAAGGCCATGTGAAACATCCCAGACCATGTAACTTTTAAAGTTGGGCCACAAGGCCATGTCCCAACTTATGTCTCTGCTTGTGTAGCTCACTAACTTGAGACACACGACCCGTGTGTCAACCCGTGTGGAGACTAGACCTATACTATTTTACAACACGTTCAGGGCAAACGCCCGTGTATGTTGCCCGTGTGTGTCAAACGGTCGTGTCACTAGACCTAAACCAATACTACTTTTAATCTTCATAATTAAACTCAAATTTTCATACGAATTTCACTCCAAGCTAAATTAAGCTCCCTATTTTCAATTCTACCCCTTAATTTTTATTTTTTCACAATTTAATCCCTATTGCTCAAAATTAACAATTAACTCCACAATTTAGTCATTTTCCACTTCTAACTTAAAAATCTATCAATAAAATTCCTAAAGCTTTAACAAATAAACAATGGTAACATCATCAATCTTGAACAATACTAAAAGTTATGACATGGGTCAGGTAGCTCTAAGTACCAGGATTTCAAAAACATAAAAATTACAAGTATAGGGACTAAATTGACTAACCAATTGAACTTGGAAGTTAGAAACCCTTAATGTCATCGTTTCTTCTTTCTTTCTTTTCTTTTTTTTAATTTGCATGCACTCATTCTCTCTATTCCTACTTTCTTATTATTATTTCTTTTATTATGTTTTAATTTTTATTCATTATTATTTTATAATATACATACATTTATTGTTATTTATTTATTATAACATATATATTACCCAATATTAATGGCCTTAACTGTGACCAGCCGTACACATCCATTTAATTAATGGCATAATTGCTTCTTTAGTCCCTTAACTTTAACGCAATTTAGTCCTTGTATCTTAATAACTCCTAATTTCAAAAAAGTTACTTAACCAAAATCTAATTCACTACTAAACTAACCTCGTAAATATTTAATAAAAATATTTACTGGTCCAGTTCACAGAAATGAGGTCCTAATACCTCAATTCCCAAAACCACTGACTCTAGATCCAATACACTTAATATAATATTGCAATAAGCTCGTAAATATTAATAAATAATATTCACAATTTCTATAATTGGAAAAGGACATTCCAAGACCACTATTTTCGAGGCCACTCACTTTTGGGTCATTACAATATGCCGTTGACTATTCTTAGGGATTGCACTTAAACTATTGAATGGGCAGTAAAATAATTAGATTTATACCATGGAAAGTAAAAACAATTAGGTATCATCAAACTAACCCCAACCCGATGAGATTTAACTCATCGATTGGGAAATATAATTCCAAACCATCACCATCGTTTACAAGCAAGTAAGTTCACAAGAGACAACTAAGGAAATAACGGATGCCAAAGTGCTATAGAGCGAACAAAGTGGTGTTGACCTACTTACAACTACCTCCTTAGCTACTCAGTCCTTAGTTATAGTGGATGTCTGTAAAAATTTTTATTACACACTCATACTTAGACCCACCTTTCTAATAAAGAGTACTATAGAGCAAACAAAGTGGTGTTGACCTACTTACAGATGCCAAAGCATTTAAGTGTCAACTATCCTTTATTTTAATAATATGTTGTAGCATTGTTAGTAATAGTAGGTTTTAGAATCCCTAAGGCTTTAACAGATACTCACTATGATTTGAAAAACCAAAGTGAAGAGTATAAGGCTTCCTATTCTTAGAAATCAATTTTCAAGCAATCTAGCCTTAACAAAAATTACCAAATCCATTTTACAAATATAGGTAAATCAAAAATAATATTTATAATCATCATCGAACATCATGAATAAAAATTGTAGTTCATATAGACAAACAATATATCGATAGTCTCAATGCCATGGAAAAATACTCCTATATGCAACAATATGATATATCCTAAATACAAAATAAAACCTAGAGGCCGAATACACCCTAAACCTAAGGGATGCATTGTCCCCAATGCATGAAACAACACAAACATAAGTATATGCATGGATATAGATAAAAATAATATGCAATGTTTTAAGAAAAGAAATAAGGAAAGAAAAAACTTATCGGACTTACACTGGACTTTAGGTGCATCATTCAAGTCGTTTCACGGTCTTGCGAGCTTTGATTTTGTACCTCATTTTTATTTCAAAATGGAGCTCTTTCCACCTTTCTTATTAATTTCTGTAAGATCAACGATCAATTGACCGGTTGCTTTGTCTTGTACAGTTACAGAAGTCGATGAAGACAAGGGTACAGAAGTTTTACCCTTATTAGCAGTAATGGTAGTGGTAGAGGCAATGGAAGTGGCTTGCTCATCGTTCTGTCCTTCTTCTCCAGGGTCCTTAAATGCAGATTTTCCCAGCTCATCATCAGCAGCTTTCTCCTTAGGAATGGCTTATTCTTCCATGCAATCAATGCTAGTGACATGCTGATCTGGCTCTTGCTTAGGGTCATTAGATGATAGCAAGGTCGATTGAAACACAAGAAATGGTGGCATAGGTTTTGAAAAATTATTCTGAAGTGATATCTATATGGCCAAGTCCCAATTTTTCGCTTACGCCTACTACTAAGCCTAGCGTGCATTGCATTGTGTTCTCCTTTACTCTAGTTGCGTCAAAGAATGTAATATTTTCTGTTTAAAGGAATCACGAGAGTCAGGAGATGTTGCTGTGGGATTTTGCTTGGCAGGTTGATTGTTTCTTTAACATTACAGCAATAATGCGCAAGCGTACACTGTCGATGCAAGCATAGTAGACTAATATGGTTGTCTTCTGCCTATCAATGTTAGTGCAATAAATAGTTAGAAACGAGATAAATTGTAAGAGTAGTTCACGAAGCAATAAATTGAAAAAAATAAGATAAAATATGATAATGATAAACTAGGATTCCCAACGTGAAAATTCAATAGAACACTAAGTGCTCACAAGGTATAAAAGGATAGGTGATTATTTAAGTCACAATAAATATCTTACCAAGCTTAACTTCTATATTTAATCTAAGACTTAAACATACAATTAACCACACCTTCCGATGATGTCCATGGAACACTCTTAAGAACAAGTGGATTAAATTCATCTAATCCTCAAGCAACTTCCGTTGTCATACTTGTTAGCTTGAACTATCGTTGCACTTTTCAGTGTCAGAGATCGCAATAACACTTCCATGCTAAAAACATTCAAACCCAAGGGTTAAATAGTAGAAGCAAGATTAAATAAAATAACATTTAACCTAAAAATCATGTGTACTTCCGTACAAATATGAAATAGAAAGTAATCACCATCATTCAAAAAAGAAATATAAAAGAAACAAGTGGAGAGTATTATTCCATGAAAATCTTGACCTGATCTCTCAACTCCCTCTTGTGTCGTACTCAAGGCTCCTCGCCAAGAGCTAATCTGCATCCCTTTCATGTCGGTTCACCCAAAAGAAACTTAAGCCGCATAGCTGAAACGTTTCAAAATATAGGTTGACAAATATACTCTCCCAAAAAGCCTCTTTCTTTTTTCTTTTCATGTGAATCATGTTGTCTCTGTACGGACAAGTTGGTTATATCAAACTAGACAACTCACACATTTTAGTTTTTATCCGGATAGTTGTCAGGCGCGGCGACAATTCTTGGCACAATCTAAAAATACTTATGCAACGACATCAGTAACAAAACATGACAAAATTAAGGATAAATAGGCTAAGATCCACCGAGTTATAAAATGTAATTTACTGCAATGAAAATTCTAAAATATGTTGTAAAGATAACTAAATGGGGAAAATTAACTAATAAGTGGGGAGAAAACATATGTTCTTTCTAGTACTATCACAGTCCCAAACTTGAGTCACATTCAGATGACAGAATATTGCATCGACAATAATAAGTAAGAATGAATAAGATTGCAGCTTCATCAAAACCAGCATCATGCTTTAAATATTAAATTCTATCTACCAATATCGCATTTATTGTACAATATAAGTCTCCTTTTTTTTGTGAGTAAGGGATATTGTTGCATTATTGTACCCTTGTTCCTAAGACGTAATGATGGAGTGCAACAAACCCCTAGGGAGTATGTAATTGCATCGACACACACTCATGCAGCGACAGCCTTTGGCCAGATTCACCCACTTTAACATTAAGTCTCCTTTTCTAACGGTTGTATTGGAGTGTTCCCTCTTTAACATTTCACAATACACCCAGTTTAGAGTGTCTCCTATTCATAACTATATATATATAAGCAGCTGTAAAAGGCAAATTCATTCAAGATTCAAATAATGCTACTAGTCATCCATTACTAATGCAACCTAAATCATTCATCAAATAATTGAAGAGACAACATATCCATTCCCCTAAACTAAAAGTTTGCATTGTCCTCAATGCAAAAAAATTAAAATGCAATGACAATGTGCACTAACAAAATAAAATTTATAGCTACGTGCAATGTATGAACACTACAGCTAAAAAAATTGAAAATAGACTAACTCAGTTTTCCTCAGCCATAGATGTGGTTGCACGATATTTCTTTTTTCTCCTCTTTTTCTCCTTCTTCTTACGCTTTTTGTCTTAAAGCTGGCTGGAATAAATATGTCCAATGAGAATTGCACCCACTCAGACAAATCATACGGCTACGTCACTTTTGATCAAACAATGGGATCTAAAATTTTTGATATGCTCTTATTCTTGATGATTCATAAATGACAGTACAATAGTACGAACTGCGCAGACAATAAAACCCAACTGCATTGACAATGGTACCTAATTATTCTGTAAAAAAAAGTAAAACTAGCTTGAACAAAAATAAAATTACATAATAATAATTTCCATAAAAATTAATTTTTTTGACCAATTTAATGGTCTCTGCCTGCTTTTGATCAATATTCCCAAAATAATGTTTCAATCACTGGCCATTCACTTTGAACTGTGTCCATCATGTAAATCTTTGATTGTGATTGCACCATGAGGAAGTACTTTGCAAATTTCGAAAGGTCCAAACTAACAAGAGCTCAATTTACTCATGTGTAGTTTCAGTCTAGAATTGAATAATTAAACTTGTTGACCCGCGATAAACTATCGCTGTAAAATGATTCTATCATGCTATTGATTGGTCTTTTCCTTGTAAATTGCAGCGTTTTGATAGGTATTTCACCTAATCTCCTATAGTTCAGTGATATCCAATAGCCTTTTCTTTCTAGCGGCTTCATAGTCCATGTTCACTTGCTTAATTGCACATATTGCTTTGTGCTCCAGTTCAACTAGCAAGTGACATGCTTTCCCAAAAACCAATTGAAACGGCGACATCCCTAATGGAGTTTTGTATGCTATCTATAATTCCCATAAAGCGTCATCTAGTCTGGAAGACCAATCTTTCCTCAGAGGGTTCATAGCCTTCTCAAGAATGTTTTTAATTTGTCAATTTGATACTTTGGCTTGTTCATTAGTTTGCGGATGTTAAGTAGTAGCCATTCTATGATTAACTTTATATCTCTTTAGTGCGGATGCCACTTTGTTGCAATGAAAGTGTGTACCCTAATCACTAATCAATGCCATTGGTGTGCCAAAGTGGGTGAGTGTATGCTTGTGAAAATTTTAAGCACTGTCCTTGCATCATCCTTTGGGACTGCAACAGCTTCAACTAGCTTCGAAACGTAGTCAACAGCTACTAAGATATAAAGATTTCCAAATGAACTTTGAAATGGTCCCATAAAATTCATACCCTAAACATCAAACAATTCAACCTCCATAATTGGCTGCTGCAACATTTCATTGCATCGGGATATAGAACCAGTGCGCTGACACCTATCGCATTAATTCACAAAATTGTGGGCGTCTTTAAATAATGAAGGCTAGTAGAATCTTGATTGGAAAACCTTAGTAGCAGTTCGCATGCCACCAAAATGACCTCCATAAGGAGCATCATGATAGTGCTTCAAGATTTAAAGCATCTCCTCTTTCGAAACACAACATCGAATAATGTTGTCATTGCATACATTGAATAAATACGACTCGTTCCAATGATACTTCACTACTTCACGAAGAAATCTTTCTTTTTTATGGCCTGTGACACCCAATAGGAGTTTTTCACACACTAGATAATTAACCAAATCCGCATACCAAAAGGTGTTGGAATGTCGGTACCCCCATGGCACAGTAAAAATTAATAAAAAATATAATTCCGGCGATTCAACCTATAGATCCATGTGTGAGGAATGAATCGGAGTGAAATAATGGTTTTGAAATTACCGAAACTTCAATATGAGTAGATAGCGGCGCCTCAGCAATGAGAATTTTGATCAAATATAGAACCAAGCCGCAACCTTTTATGATTCCGACCTCTACGTGATGCGAACCGGCTCGGAAATGTGAGTCGATTCGTTGATGTCCCCAATCGTGAATTGAGTAAGCTAAAAGAGTTTCAAGGAACAAGGTAAAGATAAATGATATTTTCGATTCAGGTAGGTTCAATGGGGGTTTGGAATGATTAAGGAATATGATAAATGGAATTGAACTAAGAATTCAAGATCGAACTAACACAATAAAAATGAGTTAACCCGGGACTTATATGAATACTTAGGTAGGATAAACGTTAAATGGATGGAAAGCAGATAAAATGGAACCTTGACCCGCTATCAAGGATGATAGGAACCTCGGTATAATTTGAACGCCACACTTTGGGTGCAAAGTGATAAGTTCGAAAAAAAAGACAGGTTGACGCCACAAGGGTTACTTGATAAGTCAGACGAGTCTTTGGAGAACAATGAGAGTTGAAAACAAAGTCACAAAGTAATAAAAATTCATAAAGGATCAAAAATATATTGTTCAACCCCAAAACGATTACAAAACAAACTATTTATAGCAAAATTCCTAGGCTAGCCGAATGGACACCTGAGCAACTAAAAAGTCAATTTATTTTTAGCACAATGAATTGAAACTTCCATGTAGCTTCCTAGAACGTCCCTTGAAGCTTCCTTGAAGATTCCTAGCTTTGAAGACGCCAATGGATAGCCTTTTGATGTCTTCTAGTAGCCTTGAATTAATGAAGTGATGGTTGAGCTAAAATGGCTGAATAGAGTTGTTTAGACTGGGTTAAATTAGTCCATCTTGTGTGAAAGATATTATGGTTGCTTGGGTGAGCTCAAAGGCCAGCTTGGAAAAGAGAAGTGAGCTGCCAAATTAATGTGAGGAGTCATAGCTTTTAATCTCCACGAAAAGGCACCTAAATAAACTCAAAACAGCAGCTAGGTTCTTTAATTCAGCTTCTTGATAAATGGCAACATTAATTGATGCAAGACTTTTCTAAATGCTGCTCATACACTCCCTCAAATGGACGGCACATTTATGGCATTGGAGAATAACGAAAATGGCTCATGGAAAATAGAAATCAGCAACTCTTCATGGGTCCTTTGCCGTGCACGAAGAAAAATTAATCAGCAGCTACTTCTAATGCCATGCATGCATGCTTCCTTTAATGCTCTACTTCGCCATTAAGTTAGCCGAATTTAATTCCTACAGACAACAATTGAATTCAGTCAATGCATATTAATACCTGCACATTAAGAACATTTAATCATCAGCACCTACAACAATTAAATTTGGCTGGACACAAATTAAAACATCATTAAATTCGGCAGTCACAAGACACATTAAAACTACTCTTTAATTTGGTTGAAGCTAAAGACTCATTAGATAGGGCAGCAACAAGGCACATTAAATTTTGGTAGTAACTAGACATGTTAAATGATGTAATGAGCTAACTAAGACATATTAAATTGCTGTACTAAATAAAACACAATCAATTAAGCTCAAGAAATATTAAAGATGTTCAGATTAATGCATATTTAAACTCTACTTAATTTATTACACAAATTAAAGACTTAAACCATAATAACTAAAATAACTAATCATAATTAATGTTTTATTCCAGCAACCTAAGATGCATAAAATTAAAAAAATAAAATATAATCAAACTCAATGAGCTAAAAATCAATTCGAATTGAGCTCCGTTGGATGGGTCGGGCTAAGAACAAGCTGGAAAAACTAAGATTGAGCTCATTGAGCTAAAGTTAAGCTTCATCTTGCACTTGGGGCCTTCGTGTTTAGGCCATTCTCTATGGTGCCTAGTGGTGTCGTAACATGATGCGATCGGGATCGCATCACTACGTAATCCACCTAGTTGACAATGAACGGAAGAAATCTCCAAAACTGTTTTTGGAGAATTCTTTGGTTGACGGTGCTAGACCTCACAAGCAAAGTTTTTTTTAGGGTCTTTTTTAAAACTAATGTCCAGTCACACCACAATGAAAGCAGTTTCCTTCCTTACACACCCCACCTTTAGGTTTCAGTGCAGCCTTTCCTTTTCCAGGCTTGGGCCTACCTTTGCCCTTGGGCTTTGTCTGAACTTTGGCCTTTCCCTTGCCCTTGTTGTTACGGACCATCATTATGGGCTTGGGTCTAACCATTTTCATGTTGCCTTCAGCAGTTCGTAACATGTGAGCAACTATGGTAGAGTCTTGTCAATTTCAGTCATATTGAAATTGAAGAGAAACTAGCTGTAGCTATCCAACAACGATTGCAGAATAACATCAATGGCCAACTCTTGGCTCAATGGAAACCCAAGCTTAGACAGGCTTTCAATATAGCCAATCATCTTAAGGACATGAGGTCCTACTGGGCTTCTTTCAGCCAACTTACATTGGAATAGGGCCTTAGAGGTATCAAACCTCTCTTACCGTACTTAACCTTGATAAAGTTCTTTCAGGTGCTCAATCATATCATAAGCAACCATGTCCTCATGTTGCTTCTGAAGCTCAGGATTCATAGTGGCAAGCATAAGACATCCAACGTCTACCATGTCATCAAGATGCTTCTTGTAAGCATCTTTATCAGCCTCGAGGTATTAGCGGGTGGTTCATTAGGAAGTGGTTGCTCAACGACATATAATTTCTGTTCTTGATTGAGGACAATCCTCAAGTTACGGAACTAGTCAAGAAAGTTCACACCATTCAATTTGTCCTTCTCAAGGACAGATCGCAATAAGAGTGTATTAGTGTTTGTAGCCATAATATATCTACAACTATAAAATATGTGTGTGAGTAAATTTACCAAGTTTATATCAATCAATAATAGGACTTTATTAAAAAATATTCCCACTATTTTATTTCAAAATTAATAACACTCATATATTAATTTCGGAAAGACTTTCTCAAAAGTATTTCTAGTGTGTTAAGGATCCATATTTCGCCTCCCATTAAGTCAGCTTTGGCTTTACTCTCAAGATTATGTTATTTAGGTCAGCAACACTTGCTAATTACATCATACGTAACTCCTAATATTTGGTGAACAACTCTTGTCCTAATCATTTTATGATTTATCCAAATAACTTGCCTCTAGGTTTCTAATCCTATTAGAGTAACCTAGTTAAGTCATTAACCAATTTTTAACAAGCGAATATCACTTGTTTATTCTTCGCGTTTAACCAAGATAAATACTAGTACTTCGCTTTGGCAAGACCTACACAATATTGATCGAGGCCTTAACGAGGGCAAAATTGGAAGGCTATGTTGACTTTATATTTTAATAGAGGGATTTTATTAAGGTTGTTGGATCTCATAAATTATGGTCTACTTTAGTCATTTTAGTCTTTTAATTGATCTCATCAATTAATAGGGTTTATTATTAAAAAATATTAAAATTGGCATGCTTTAGACATCCATAGCGTCTCATACATGAATAAATAATGCAATAATTATAACCATAAACTAAGGTGGTTTAACCCAAGCCAATGGGAGAACCAAAGGGAAACCTAAACGTGTAAGACGTTTCACAAGTTACCGGTCAACACTAGTTGGCCCATCTTCCTTCTCGTCTAGCCCACAGCAACTCTTGCGAATTACAATATGTAGAAACTCATTTTACATACGAGGGAGTAAGATGAGAAGAGAAATACAAGAGAATAGTAGTAAGGCAGGACACGCAGGCCGTATTTATAAAAATTACAACCTTTTATCAAATGGGTCATCGGGCTATAACTATGTATTTCAAACACCGTGCATGTCAAAAATAACATACATAATTCAACGTTTTGCTAAGGTGAATTATAAAATATCCTTTCAAACTTTTATGGCCCACCAAGTTTTATTTATTATAAAACATACTGTAAGAAGATGGGGATCTGAGGCGGTCGGAGGAAGCGGGCCAAAGGGTGTGGGGCGGAGCCCTATGGTACGAACCGCATACCCCAGTCAAATGAAACCTCACGATTTGATAACTTTTATCAACAAAATCGTGTTTTTCAGGATTTTAATCTTGAGATTTCATACCGGAACAACCTTGTTCCATTAACCAGTTAACTCTTACTGGAAATTGTAAATACCACCGTCACATCATTACAAATTTGTTAACAGTTAACAGTAATGACATAAAACCGAATAGGCCACAACCCATGGTTAACATTTAATCAATTATCAAAAGGAACAATTATTAGGTTATGCTTAGATGATTTAAGTAGTCGAAAACGTAGTAATATTAAAGCATGTGTCTCATACAATTGCATCACCCAAGTATTTAAACCCGAGTTCGTATTGTTGGATCGCGGGCACCGCTACATCGCAACGAAAAAGTTAAAAATTTGGTGATCCTAAACACGGATCCATGTGTGAGGAACGAATAAGGGTGATAAAGGTTACGAAATTACCAAATGTTTATTCTGAGTAGACTGCAACGCCCTAACAACGAGTAGTCTGATTTGCTATCGAACCAAGCCGCAATCTATCGTGACCCCGGCCTCCACGAAATCCACCCAGTTGGTTATGAAAGGAAGGAATCCCCAAAACAGTTTTTGAAAAGAATTTTCTTTGACAGCTGCTAGACCTAAGAAAAGAAAAAATGGGACTCTTATATATCTATTTTTAGGGTTTCTAGAAATTAAAATAAATATAATAATATTTTAAACCGAAAATTATAATTACATTAATTATAATATAATTTCGGTAAACCATATATTTATTTGAATTTATATATTAACCAAATTCGTGTTCTCATAATGCGTACAACAACCTTGTACATAATGTGTTCGATATTTGATTAGCCAATTAAATTAATTCTATAATTAATTTAATCCAAGCGACAACCAAACACAATACCAACTACGTTTTATTCCGTTCATTTCAACTATAGGGTGTGACCATGTAGGTTCTTGTAACGTTAGTAGTAATACTAGAACGATTCCAATGTTACAAACAATGAGTGGCATCTAGCAATGCATCATTGCTACCTAAGTCACAAGAAATCATGATTCGATATATCCTTTTTATGATTAACCTTTTATGCAATAATCCTTAAGTCCTTTATCTCTGGATTGGACACAAGTCATGGAACAGTCACACTTGCATAGTCCATACCGTGTTCCTTGATATCTTAAGCAGACTACGATATACAAATAAGTATGACATCTCATATCAACTTATTTGAGCATCTCATATCAACTTATTTGAGCATGGCCATGCATTTCTAGTCTCACTCAATCAAGTGGCCTAAGATATTACTCCCATTATGTAGGAGGGGTTTATCCTATCTTGATCAACCATATCCCTCTACATAGATCATGGTAGATCCAACATTAGCCTTTATAGAACAACCAGTTACAGTGTACATTTGACTGTACCAAAATATACAACTCACGATGTTGGGATTATGATGATCTTAAGTCTGAGGATCATTTACATATTAATCACTATTAGTAATGTTGTGACAATTACATAATAATCCAAGAAACATACTCATAACGGGTCAGTCCAATATGTTGTTCTCTAACACATATATTCATGCATCGATTTTGACATTCCATATCAATGACAACTCTTTGTCATCAACCAACTACATATTAGTCTTAATGCATTATCGTTGTCCTATCCAACAAAAATACTTGACTAAGGAACTTTTAAGAATAATCATATTATTCTTAAGACATTATTATAAAACAGTTTATTTATACACACAGAAAAGAAATTGAAATAATAATGGTAATGCCTTATATTAATAAACATGATAAATCAAGTATGTTATTACAACCATCTCATGATTGATCTTTGGGAATACTATAACAATCTCCCACTAGCACTAAGACCAATCACTTATATATCTAGTACCAAGCGACTTAGTGTGACGATCATGCTTCTGCTGTGTCAGAGGCTTGGTTAGGGGATCAGTAATGTTATCATCTATAGGTACTCTGCATATCTCTACATCCCCTCGATTGATAACCTCTCGAATAAGATTGTAGCACCTAAGTATATGTTTGGATCGCTAGTGAGAACTAAGTTCTTTAGCTTGTGCAATGGCTCCATTGTTATCACATCGGAGTTCTATAGCATTTGATATGCTAGGCACAACCCCTAGTTAAGTAATGAACTTTTTGATCCAAATCGCTTCTTTTGCTGCCTCACTGGCTGCAATATACTCGGCCTCTGTTTTAGAATCGGCTACTGTACTTTACTTTGAACTCTTCCAGCTCACAGCACCACCATTAAGGCAAAACACAAAACTTGATTCTAATCGAGAATCGTCCTTATTGGTTTGGAAGCTGGCATCAGTGTAACCTTTTACACTTAACTCTTCCTCACCTCCATATATTAGGAAAGTATCCTTAGTTTTTCTCAAGTACTTAAAGATATTCTTAACTGTGGTCCAGTGACCTTCACCGGGATCTACTTAGTATCTGCTCGCCGTACTTAAGGCATATGAGACATCTGGACGGGTACATAACGTGGCATACATGATAGATCTAATAGCGGAAACAAATGGAATTTTAGTCATGCATTCTGTCTCTTATGGAGTTGAAGGACACATTTCCTTCGAAAGTGAAATACCATGTCTAATAGGTGGGAATCCTCTCTTAGATTCTTCTATACTGAACGTTTTTAGTACTTTATCTATGTATGTACTTTGGCTTAGACTTAGTAGTCGTCTTGATCTATCTCTATAGATCTTTACTCCTAAGATGTAAGTGGCTTCGCCCAGGTCATTTATAGAAAAACAACTTCCTAACCAAGTCTTAATACAGTACAAGGTAGGTATGTCATTTCCTATGATAACTATGTCATCCACATACAGTACCAAGAATATTATAGTGCTCCCACTAACTTTCTTGTAAACATATGGCTCATCTTCATTTTTGATAAAACCAAACTCTTTGATTGCATCATTAAAACGAAGATTCCAACTTCGAGAAGCTTGCTTTAATCCATAAATGGATCTTTGTAGCTTACATACCTTTCTAGCATCCTTTGGATTGACAAAACCTTCAGGTTGTGTCATGTACACATCCTCTTCAAGTTTCCCGTTAAGGAAAGCTGTTTTGACGTCCATCTGCCAAATTTCATAGTCATGAAATGCAGCTATAGTGAGCAAGATCCTGATGGATTTAAACATAGCTACAGGAGAAAAGGTTTCATCATAGTCAACACCATGAACTTGGTGAAAACTTTTAGGGACTAATTGCCCCTTGTATGTTTGTACATAACCATCCATGCCGGTCTTCTTTTTGAAAACCCACTTGCACCTTATGGGTTTAACCCCTTCGGGTGGGTCAACCAAAGTCCATACTTGGTTTTCACACATGGAATCCATCTCAGATCTCATGGCTTCAAGCCATTTCTTAGAGTCTAGGCTCGTCATCGCTTCTTGATAAGTCCTAGTCTCATCTTGAACTACAAGTAGAACGTCACCATGCGTTGTAATGAGAAATCCATATCTCTCAAGAGCTTGGCATTCTCTTAAAGATCTACGCGGTGGTTGTGTTTCTACAGCAATTACTTGTTCCTCAATCACTTGTGGAACTTGCTGTTGTTCTATCTCTGGTTCAGTGGTATTTTGTGATTCTCAAAGTTCATCAAGTTCAATCTTTTTCCCACTTCCTTTTTGGGAAACAAATTCTCTCTCTAGGAAGACACCAGTCCGAGCAACAAGTATTTTGTTCTCAGTGGGATTAAAGAAATAATATCCTTTGGTTTCTTTTGGATACCCCATAAAAACACATTTTTTAGATTTGGGTTCAAGCTTAGTAGACGTCTGACGTTTAACATAAGCTTCGCAACCCCAAATTTTCATAAAAGACATACTGGGACGTTTCCCAGTCCACATCCCATATGGCATCTTTTGAACCGATTTAGATGGAACACGATTTTGTGTAAAAGCAGCTGTTTCAAGTGCATGTCCCCAAAAAGAAGTGGGCAGATCAGCATGACTTATCATGGATCGAACCATGTCTAACAAAGTTTGATTTCTTCTCTCAGAAACTCCATTCCATTGAGGAGTACCAGGAGGAGTAAGTTGTGAGACAGTCCCACATCGCTTCAAAAGATCATTAAACTCTAAGCTCATATACTCCCCACCTCGATCAGATCGAAGTGTCTTGATAGTTTTTCCTAGTTGATTTTGCACTTCATTTTTGAATTCCTTAAACTTTTCAAGGGATTCAGACTTATGGTGCATGAGATAGACATACCCATATCTACTGAAATCATCAGTGAAAGTAATGAAGTAGTGAAATCCTCCTCTAGCTTGTGTATTTATTGGCCCACATACATCAGAATGTATTAGGCCCAATAAATCACTAGCTCGTTCACTTTTACCAGTAAAAGGAGATTTAGTCATTTTCCCAATAAGCAAGATTCACATACTTCAAATTGTTCGAAAAAAAATGAATCCAAGAGACCATCCTTATGGAGCTTGGATATGCGTTCCTCACTTATGTGGCCCAAACTACAATGCCATAGATAAGTTTGATTTGAGTCATTTATTTTTGATCTTTTAGTATTTATGTTGTAAATGGGATTCATTTGATCTAAAATATAGAGGCTATTAATCAATTGTGTCGAACCATAGAAAACATTATTGAGATGAAAGGAACAACAATTATTCTTAATAATTATCTCAAAACCAATTTTGTCTAAACAAGAAATTGAAATAAAGTTTTTAGTCACACTGGGCACATAATAACAATCCTCTAAACATAAACCAAGTCCACTAGACAAAGATAAATTATATGTTCCCACAGCTAATGCAGCAACTTTTGCTCCATTTCCAACTCATTAGTCCACATCTCCTCTAGCCAAAGTCCTACTCCTTTGCAGTCCCTGTACAGTAGTACAAATGTGAGAACCACAACCAGTATCTAATACCCATGAAGTAGTAGTTGATAAATTAATATCAATAACATAAATACCTAAAGCAGACGTTCCGCTTATTTTGGCCTTTTTGACTTCCTCAAGATAGATAGGGCAGTTCCACTTCCAATGTCCAATCACACCACAAAGAAAACAGTTTCCTTCCTTAGCCACCCCACCTTTAGGTTTCAATGCAGCCTTTACTTTTCTAGGCTTGGGCCTACCTTTGCCCTTGGGCTTTGTCTAAACTTTGGCCTTTCCCTTGCCCTTGTTATTACGAACCATCAGTATAGGCTTAGGTCAAACCTTTTTCATGTTGCCTTCAGCAGTTCGTAACATACTGAGCAACTGTGGCTGAGTCTTATCCATTTCTTTCATATGGAAATTGAGGACAAATTGGTTGTAGCTATCCGGAAACGATTGCAGAATAACATCAGTGGCGAACTATTAGCTCAATGGAAACCCAAGCTTAGACAAGCTTTCAATATAGCCAATCATTTTAAGGACATGAGGTCCTACTCAGCTTCCTTCAGCCAGCTTATATTGGAATAGGGTCTTAGAGATATTGAACCTCTCTTACTGTGCTTGCCCCTGATAAAGTTGTTTCAAGTGCTCAATCATTTCATAAGCAACCATGTCCTCATGTTGCTTCTAAAGCTCAGGATTCAGAGTGGCAAGCATAAGACATCCAACGTCTACCATGTCATCGAGATGCTTCTTGTAAGCATCTCTATCAGCCCTCGAGGCATTAGCGGGTGGTTAGTTAGGAACTGGTTGTTCAATGACATATAATTTTCGTTCTTGTTTGAGGACAATCCTCAAGTTACGGAACCAGTCAAGAAAATTTAAACCATTCAACCTGTCCTTCTCAAAGACTAATCGCAATGAGAGTGTATTAGTGTTTGCAGCCATAATATATCTACAACAATAAAATTATGAGTGTGAAAATTTATCAAATTTATATCAATCATTAAAAGGACTTAATTAAATGATGTTCCCACTATTTTATTACAAAACTAATACCCTCATATATTATTTCAGAAAGACTTTCTCGAAAAGTATTTCAAGTGGGTTAAGGATTCATATTTCACCTTCTCCTAAGTCAGCTTTGGCTTTACTCTCAAGATTATGGTTATCTAGGTAAGAAACACTTGCTAATTACATCATATGTAACTCCTAAAGTTTGGTGAACAACTATTGTTCTAATCATCTTATGATTTATCCAAATTACTTGCCTCTAGGTTTCTAATCCTATTAGAATAATCTAGTTAAGTCATTAACCAATTTTAACCAGCGAATATCACTTGTTTATTCTTCGCATTTAATCAAGATAAATACTAGTACTTCGCTTTAGCAGAACCTACACAGTATTGATCGAGGCCTTAACGAGGGCAAAATTGGAAGGCTATGTTGACATGATATTTTAATAAAGGGATTTTATTAAGATCATTCCATCTCACAAATTATGGTTTACATTAGTCCATCTAGCCATTTAATTGATCTCATCAATTAATGTGGTTCATTATTATCAAAATTTAGCATGTTTAAAATTTGCCATGCTTTAGACATCCATAGCATCTGATACATGAATTAAACAATAAATAAATGCAATAGTTATAGCTCATAAACTAAGGCGGTGCAACCCAAGCCAATGGGAGAACCAAAAGGAAACCTAAAGGTGTAAGTCGTTTCTCAAGCTATCTGTCCACACTGATTGGCCCATCTTCCTTCTCGGCTAGTCCACATCAACTCTTGCAAATTACAATATGCAGAAACTCGTTCTACATATGAGGGACTAAGATGAGAAGAGAAATACAAGAGAATAGTAGTAAGGCATGACATGTAGGCCGTATTTATAAAATTACAACCTTTTATCAAATGGGCTGTTGGGCTATAACTATGCATTTCAAACACCATGCATGTCAAAATTAGCATACATGATTAAACACTTTCTTAAGGTGAATTATAACATATTCTTTCAACTTTTTTTTCCCACCAAGTTTTATTTATTATAAAACATACTTTAAGAAGTTTTATTTCATAAAGACTTTCTCAAAAGTATTTCTAGTGGGTTAAGGATCCATATTTCGCCTCCTATTAAGTCAGCTTTGGCTTTACTCTCAATATTATTTTATTTAGGTAAGCAACACTTGCTAATTACATCATATGTAACTCCTAATATTTGGTGAACAACTCTTGTTCTAATCATTTTATGATTTATCCAAATAACTTGCCTCTAGGTTTCTAATCCTATTAGAGTAACCTAGTTAAGTCATTAACCAATTTTTAACCAGCGAATATCACTTTTTTATTCTTCGCATTTAACTAAGATAAATACTAGTACTTTGCTTTGGCAAAACCTACACAGTATTGATCGAGGCCTTAACGAGGGAAAAATTGGAAGGCTGTGTACGGGGCAGTCGGAGGAAGCAGACCAAAGGGTGCGGGGCGGAGCCCTATGGTACGAACCGCATACCCCAGTCAAATGAAACCTCACGATTTGATAACTTTTATCAACAAAATCGTGTTTTTCAGGATTTTAATCTTGAGATTTCATACCGGAACAACCTTGTTCCATTAACTAATTAACTATCACTGGAAATTGTAAATACCACCGTCAATTATCAAAAGGAACAATTATCAGTTTATGCTTAGACGATTTAAACAGTCAAAAACGTAATAATATTAAAGCATGCATCTCATGCAATTACATCACCCAAGTATTTAAAACCGAGTTTGTATTGTTGGATTGCCGGCACCCCTACGGCGCAGCTGAAAAATAAAAAATTTGGCGATCCTAACCACGGATCCATGTGTGAGGAATGAATCGGGGTGATAAAGGTTACAAAATTATCGAATGTTTATTTTGAGTAGATAGCAACGCCTGAACAACGAGTAGTCTGATCTGCTATCGAACCAAGCCGCAATCTATTGTGACCCCAACCTCTACGAAATCCACCCAGTTGATTATCAATGGAAGGAATCCCCAAAACAGTTTTTGAAAAGAATTTTCTTTGATGGCTGCTAGACCCAAGAAAAGAAAAAACGGGATTCTTATATATCTTTTTTTACGGTTTCTAGAAATTAAAATAAATATAATAACATTTTAAACTGAAAATTATAATTACATTAATTATAATATAATTTCGGTAAACCATATATTTATTTAAATTTATATACTAACCAAATTCATGTTCTCATAATGCGTACAACAACCTTGTACATAATGTGTTCGATATTTGATTACCCAATTAAATTAATTCTATAATGAATTTAAAGCAAGCGACAACCAAACACAATACCAACTATGTTTTATTCCGTTCATTTCAACTATAGGGTGTGACCCTGTAGGTTCCTGTAACGTTAGCAGTAATACTACAACGATTTCAATGTTACAAACAATTAGTGGTATCTAGCAATGCATCATTGCTACCTAAGTCACAAGAAATCATGATTCCATATATCCCTTTTATGATTAACCTTTTATGCAATAATGCTTAAGTCCTTTATCTCTGGATTGGACACAAGTCATGGAATAGTCACACTTGCATAGTCCATACCATGCTCCTTGATATCTTAAGTAGACTACGATATACAAATAAGTATGACATCTCATATCAACTTATTTGAGCATGGTCTCACTCAATCAAGTGGCCTAAGATATTACTCCCATTATGTAGGAGGGGCTTATCCTATCTTGATCAATCATATCCCTTTACATAGATCGTGGTATATCCAACATTAGCATTTATAGAACAACCAGTTACGGTGTACGTTTGACTGTATCAAAATATACAACTCACGATGTTGGGATTATGATGATCTCAAGTCTAAGGATCATATACAGATTAATCACTATGAGTAATGTTGTGACAATTACATAATAATTCAAGAAACATACTCATAATGGGTCAGTCCAATATGTTGTTCTCTAACACACATATTCATGCATCGATTCTGACATTCCATATCAATGACAACTCTTTATCATCAACCAACTATATGTTAGTCTTAATGCTTTATCGTTGTCCTATCCAACAATAATACTTGACTAAGGAACTTTGAAGAATAATCATATTATTCTTAGGACATTCTTATAAAATAGTTTATTTATACACACAGAAAAGAACCTGAAATAATAATGATAACGCCTTATATTAATAAACATGATAAATCAAGTATGTTATTACAATCATCTCATGATTGATCTTTGGGCATACTCAAACACGTATCACAAAAGTGGCTCTGATGCCACTATTGGAATGCTGGTACCCCTACGGCACAGCAAAAATTAATAAAAAATATAATTATGGCGATTCAACCCTTGGATCCATGTGTGAAGAACAAATTGGGGTGAAATAATGGTTTCAAAATTACCGAAACTTCAATATCAGTAGACAGCGATGCCTCGGCAATGAGAATTTTAATCTATTATCGAACCAAGCCGCAACCATTTATGAGTCTGACCTCAATGTAATCCACCCAGTTTGACAATGAACTGAAGAAATCTCCAAAATTGTTTTTGGAGAATTCTTTGCTTTACGGCTGCTAAACCTTACAAGCAAAGTTTTTTTTAGGGTTTTTTTTAAAACTAACTCGACTCACCCTTTTATAGTTGGTATATATATAATGAATCATAATTCATAAAATTTTTATCTGAACATAATAATCATAATTAAAAATAAATAAATAAAATAATATTTTTTAATCGAAAATTATAATTACATTAATTATAACAAGGATTTCGGTAAACTATATTTATTTAAATTTATATACGAACCAAATTCATATATTAATAGAACTATGTTCTCATTATGTGTACGACATCCTTGTACATATAATATGTTCAATATTTGATTGCCCAATTAATTTAATTCATGTGAAAACCAATCACAATACAAACTATATTTTATTCCGATCATTTCAACCATAGGGTGTGACCTTGTAGGTTCCTGTAACGTTAGCAGTAATACTAGAACGATTCCAATGTTACAAACAATGAGTGGCATCTAGCAATGCATCATTGCTACCTAAGTCACAAGAAATCATGATTCGATATATCCTTTTTATGATTAACCTTTTATTCAATAATCCTTAAGTCCTTTATCTCTGGAATGGACACAAGTTATGGAATAGTCACACTTGCAATGTCCATCATGTGTTCCTTGATATCTTGAGTAGACTATATGATATATAAATAAGTATGACATCTCATATCAACTTATTTGAGTATGGTCATGCATTTCTAATCTCACTAAATCAAGTGGCCTAAGATATTACTCCCATTATGTAGGAGGCACTTATCCTATATGATCAACCATATCCCTCTACATAGGTTATGGTATATACAATATAAGCCTTTGTAGAACAACCAGTTACGGTGTACGTTTGACTGTATCAATATATACAACTATCGATATTGGGATAATGATGACCTCAAGTCTGAGGATCATATACATATTTATCACTATGAGTAATGTTGTGACAATTACATAATAATCCAAGAAACATACTCATAGCGAGTCAGTCCAATATGTTGTTCTCTAACACACATATTCATGCATTGATTTTGACACTCCAAATCAATGACAACTCATTATCATCAATCAACTTCATGTTAGTCTTAATACATTATTGTTGTCCTAGCCAACAATAAGACTTGACTAAGAATCTTTAAAGAATAATCATATTATTCTCAGGACATTATTATAAAACACTTTATGTATACACACAGAGAAAGGAAACTGAAATAATAATGGCAATGCCTTATATTAATAAACATGGTAAATCAAGTATGTTATTACAACCATCTCATGATTGATTTTTGGGCATACTCTTACAAAAGGTTGCATCTACAGTAAATAACTTCTCATCTAGGAATGCATCGACAATTTAAAGTATGTTTCCATCTTCACTACCAACTTCCAATTGAGACAGATGGCCTACAACTTGATTCTCTGAACCCTTACGGTGTTTTATCTCAATGTCGAATTCTTACAACAGTAAGATCCCACATATCAGTCTTGATTTTGCATCCTTCTTCGCAAAAAGATATCTCAACGCCAAGTGATCAGTAAATATGGTAACCTTTACACTAACAAGATAAGAACGAAACTTGTCGAAAGTAAAGACTACAACCAACAATTCTTTCTCTATTGTGGTATACTTGATTTGAGCCTCTGTAAGAGTTTTGCTAACATAATAGATGGCGTCAAATATTTTTCCCTTGTGTTGTTCTAGAATAGCACCCAAAACAAAGTCGCTTGCTCGCACATAACTTTAAAAGGTTGAGACCGATATGGTGTAACGACAATGGGTGCATTTACTAGCTGTGTTTTTAATTGAATGAATGCCTCCAGACATGCATCGCCAAATAGGAATTATTGATTCTTTTCCAGCAATGAGCATAAGAGCTTTGCAATTTTTGAGAAATCTCTAATAAACCTTCGGTAAAACCCCGCATGCCCAAGAAAATTGGGATACCTTTCACATTTCTCAATGGAGGTAATTTCTCAATGATTTCCACTTTATCTTTATCTACTTCAATGCCTTGACTAGAGATGCGATGGCCTAACACAATGCCTTTAGTTGCCATGAAATGACATTTTTCTGAATTTAGAACAAGATGTGTGTCTTCATATCGCTGCAATACTTTATCCAAATTGTCAGTGCAATGATCAAAATCATTCCCATAGACTGAGAAATCATCCATAAAAACCTCTAAAGAATAGTCAATCATATCCGAGAATATTGCCATCATTCACCTTTGAAATGTGGCTGGTGCGTTGAAAAGACCGAAAGGCATACGGTGAAAATCAAAACCACCAAAGGGATAGGTGAAAGTTGTTTTCTCTTGATCTTCCAGTGCAATAGAAATTTAGTTGAAACAATAATAGGCTCCTCCAACAAGTGTGTCCAACATTTGATCAATGAAAGGAAGTGGGAAGTGGTCCTTCCTTATGGCAGCATTAAGTTTGCGATAAACTATACAGACTCGCCATCCCATAAGAATGCGTGCTAGAATTAATTCGTCTTTGTCATTGCTAACCATAATAATGCCGCTCTTTTTATGAACGCATTGCACTAGACTTACCTAATTGCAATAAAAATTAGGGTAAATAATTCTTACAACACGCCATTTTTATAATTTCTTTCTTAACAACTTCCTTCATCTTCTCATTTAATCTTCTTTGTTGCTCAATCAATTGCTTGCCTTCATCTTCTAACTTGAGCTTATGCATGCAAAAAGATAGACTAATGCCTCAGATATCGGCAATAGTCCAAGCAATAGCTCATTTCTATTGCTTAAAAATATGGACCAATTTCTCTTCTTGAGTTATATCCAGTGTTGCGAAGACAATAACTAGTAGAGTATTGTTATCACTAAGAAAGACGTATTTAAAATGATTAGGTAGTGGTTTTAATTTGAGAGTAGGAGCTTCATCGATAGATGGCTTGAAAATTGGAGTTGTTCTGTTCGCTAAGTCTATGGATTCAATTTTCTATCCATGCCTGAATTTAATATTATTAGCTTCAACCGTGCTGTCACAATTATCTGAGAATTCATCATTAGATGTCATTGTAAACTCCTTGAAAAGTATTGTGCTTTGATTATTGTATTCTTCCTCAATTAGATCATTTAGCACATCGACAATATAGGATTCTTCTTATCCTTGCATTGAATAGATTCAAAAACATTGAAGGTAACGTGCTCATCATTAAGTCGCATGGTCAGTTAACCTTTGTAAACATCAATAAGAGTTCGTCCGGTGAATAAAAATGGTTGTCCCAAGATTAAGGGAAACCTCTTTGTCATCCTCGCAATCAAGTATGATAAAATCTGCCAGAAAAACAAATTTATCTACACGAACTAAGATATCGTTGATTTGCCCTTCAGGTTGAGCCAATGATAGATCAGCTAGTTGCAATGTCACTGCAGTAGGTTTCATGTGACCAATTCCCAACTTTTTAAAAGTAGATAGCGGCATTAGGTTTATGCTAGGTCCCAATTCGCATAAAGCCTTGCCCAAATAATGGTTGCCAATTGAACATTTGATAGTAAAGCTCCCAGGATCTTTCAGTTTGGGGGGCAACTTATTTGTCAAAACAAAACTACAGCCTATGAGTGCAATAGTTTCCATATCACTGAGCTTCTTCATTTTGGACAAGAGCTCCTTCATAAATTTCCCATAATTCAAAATTTGCAAAACAAACTGTAATATCTCATGTGGTTTGAAGATTCTCATCATCCAGCTGATAATAAGCTGTAATATCATTTCAAAAACGAGCGTTCATTTTCGGCGGATTAAATCGTAAAATAAAATGTGTTGCTAGTGCAGTCTAGGAAGTAATTGATCTGACAGGTAGCCCAAGGAACCAAGTCTGAGCTATTCCCTACAAGGAATAAGGAAATAATTGCATCTTCAAAGCGTCATTAGGAACGCCTTGTTGACTAAAGGAAGCACAAATCAAAAAAAATGATTTAAGATGTTCTTGTGCATCTTCATGAGGCAGTCCAGCATATTGCCCGTTAGAATTCAGCATTCGAAACATTACTAGCTTGAGTTCAAAATTTCCAGCTTGGATTGCAGGCTTAACAACTCCCAGTTGTAAGTCATCCAAGACAGGTACTAAATCTCGTATAGGCCTGTTTTGTATTTGAGCGCCTTGCGACAATGGTGGGTCATTAGCATTTTGGTTCTGCATCGTGGGTATGACTTCATAGTTTCTTAGTAAGCCATATTTCTTTATTTTTGAAGCCTCTTTCGAACGGTTCTTTCAATTTTTAGACCAAAATTGGTAATAAAATCCGAATTGCTTCAAGTCATACAACAAATAAAATAAAATGTAAAAATAGCGACAAAAAGAAAAAAGTTAGTAACAACTAAATATTATGAAATAAAAGCAAAACAAAATAAACATCAAACAAACACCATCCTAGGCAACGATGCCAAAAATTGATCGGTTGTTTAACGTCACATCAGTAATGTGCAAGCATACACTGTCAATGCAAGTACAGTAGACAGATATTAGTCTGTCGAATATCGATCCCACGAGGTTGCTTGTCTTTTGTCTATCAATGTAAGTGCAATAAATAGTTAGAAACGAGATAAATTGTGAGAGTATTGTCGAAGCAATAACTTGAAAACAATAAGATAAAATATGATAATGATAAACTTTGATCCCTAACGTGAAAATTCAATAGAATACTAAGTGCTCACAAGGTATAAAATGATAAGTGATTGTCGATGCATTAAGTCGCAATCAATATCTTACCAAGCTTAACTTCTATATTTAATCTAATACTTAAATATGCACATTAACCAGACCTCCCGATGATGGCCATGGAACACTATTAACGACAAGTGGATTAAATTCCTCTAATCCTCAAGCAACTTCCGTTGTAATGCTTGCTAGCTTGAATTGTCGTCGCACTTTCAGTGTCAGTGACCGCAATAAACTTCCATGCAAAAAATATTCAAAGCCAAGGATTCAATAGTAAAAAGAAGATTAAATAAAATAACTTTTAACCCAGAAATCATGTGTACTTCCGCTCAAATATGAAAATAGAAAGTAATCACCATCATTCAAAAAAGAAATATAAAAGAAATAACTATAGAGTACTATTCCTAGAAAATCTCGACTTGATCTCTCAACTCCCTATTGTGTCACACTCAAGGCTCACCAGCAAGAGCTAACCTACATCCTTTTCACGTCGGTTCACCCGAAGTAAGCTTAAGCCGCAATAACCGAAAAGCTTCAAAAGATAGGTTGACAAAGATACTCTTCCCAAAAAGCCTCTTTCTTCTTTCTTTCCACGTGAATATTTATATTCTTCCCAAATAGCCTAGGTGTCCTTCCATCAGAATCATGTTTCCTCTGTACATACAACTTGGTTATACCAAACTGGACACCTTACACATTTTTGTTCTTATCCGACAGCTATCAAGTGTTGTGACAATTCTGGGCATAATCTGGAAATACTCATGCAACGACATTAGTACCAAAACATGACAAAATTAACGATAAATAGGCTAAGATCCACTAAGTTATAAAATGCAATTTACTGAACCGAAAATGCTAAAATATGTGACAAAGATAACTAAATGGGGACAATTTAACCAATAAGTAGGGAGAAAACATATGTTCTTTCTAAAACTATCACAGGTGAAGCTTGATGGTTTTGGGATGTCGCGGCAAACTTAGCTCCTCTGAGTTAGACAAAAATAGCTCGTGTTATCCCAGACAAAAATAGCTTGTGTTATCCCACCCTTGTTGGGGTAACAACCTCAGCATCACTTAATGGCTCATTTGTTGTTTCACACAGATCGAGATAAGAGAAGGGAAGTTTAAAGTGCGAGCATTCTTATCTGCACACTTGTGAACTTCTTGGAATATAATTCTCCTAATACTAATCGTTTGGCCTTGAATAATAGATTGAAACAACAACATTCTCTCCTTTGACACCATCGTATTATGTGTTGATGGCATTAGTCTACTTCTAAGGAAGTGATACCACACCTTCCCTATTAGTTTCAATGTAGCGCATTCAACGATGTAACAATCGTGGCTTGAAATAGTCCACTGTGTTCCTTCAACACACAAATCATTCAAAACCCATGATAATTTTACTAGTGTAATCTTGTCAAAAACTCCGAATGTTCATCAACCTCCTTGAGACCTAAATGGGTATTTATTTGGTCTTCATCAAATGAAACTGATTTAACCCTCACGTAGATGAATGGAGAATCTGGGGAGTTAACATGAGCATAAAACTCTTACACCACTTTGCCTAAAACATCTCTTGGATGCAAACAAAACTTACACCAGTTGTGCTTTTTGATAACTAATGCCACCAATTCATCATATCCAAAATGTGGTTCATCTTTCAACAAAATCCCTACTCAAAGCAAAACATTCATTTCAGAATGTTAGATGTGTACCTCGTAGTGGTGAAAACATTGAACAATATCTTGATTGAAAACCCTCAACATGCAAAGATTCTACCATCTTTGAAATACTCTTTGCACAAGCCATAAAGGAATTATGAAAAGGAATTTGGGAAAAGTACCCGAATATGAAGATAGTAATAGAGGAATTAAAGAATTAATTAGTGTAAAAATGAAAACTTTATGAGAGGTAAGAGACATGAGCAGTTGGAAGAAAAAATAATTAAAAGGGGATAATGATGGTGGTTGTTAGGGAATGGGACACATGAGGAAAGGGGTTATGACGTGGCAAAAGATAAAAAAGAAATGAAGTTTTGGGGAAATGCAATATCGAGCCCTCTATTTAAGGCTTCTATTTGAGTTTCCTAAAATGTTTTGCCAACAAATACTTCCTTTAGAGTTGTCCAATAGATCAAGTCTTGACACCTCATCGCCCAATTTTTGTGGCATCATACTCCTCTCTAATGCTACGGCTTTACTGCTTAGCTCTTACTAGCAAATCTCTATCCTTTTATTCTACTTCGATTTAAACTGTAAATAATAAAATATTAATAACAAGAAAATAATGAAAAATTTTATTATTAATTAAAATAAATACAGAAATTAAAAGAAAATTATTAAACTAAATGTTAAGAAGATTAATGGTTTGCTTGTCACGTTCAACAAGAGCCCCCAAATAATGTTTCAGGTGTTGTCCGTTAACATTGAATGTTGCTCTTATTCGCAAATTTTTTATAGTAACAGCTCCATGCGAAAACACTTGAATTATTTTAAAAGGTCTTGCAATTGAGATTTTAATTTACTAGGGAGTAACTTGAGCCTGGAATTAAACAAGAACACCTGCTGTCCAAGTTCAAATACCTTGGCAAAATTCTACTATCATGCCATTGTTTGGTCTTTTCCTTATATAAACGAGCATTTTCATATGCTTGAGCCCAAAATTCTTCCATCTCATTCAACACTAATAATCTTTTGCTAGCAGCAGTGGGCCAGTCCATATTGAGCATCTTAATTGCCAAAAATTCCTTATGTTCAAGTTCAACAAGCAAATGATATGGCTTACCATAAACAAGCTTGAAAAGTGACATCCCTAATGGTGTTTTAAATGTTGTTTGGTATATCCATAGAGCTTCATTCAATCTAGTACACCAGTCTTTTCGAGAAGGATTTAATACTTTTTGAAAATTTGCTTAATTTTCTATTAGATATTTTGGCTTGGCCATTAGTCTAGGGATGATATGTCTTGGCAATTCTGTGTTTAACCCCATATCTGCACAAAGCATTGGCCATTAATTTACAATCAAAATGGGATCCTTCATTACTGATGATTGATCTCGATGTCCCAAATCTTGTGGAAATGTTCTTATGTAAAAATTTAAATACCGACTTAGCATCATTAAAGGCTAGAGCTATTGCTTTACCCATTTAGAGACATACTACCAAAAGTATGTATAGCTTGCCTGCAGATGGTGGAAATGTACCCATAAAGTCTATTCCCCATACATCAAATAACTAAAACTCTAATATAATATGCAACGACATTTTCCGTCTTCTTGAGACATTCCCTATTCTTTTACAAAAGTTACATGACTTATAAAATTCATGACCGTCTTTAAATAGGGTCGGGTAATAGAATCCTGATTGGAATACCTTGGCAGCTGTCTTCATTTGTCCAAAATGTTCTCCATAAGGAGCTGAGTGGAAATGCTATAAAATGCTAAGCATCTCTTCTTTAGGGACAAACTTCTGAATTATCTGGTCTATACAATGCTTAAATAGGAAAGGTTCATCCCAATAATACTGTTTTGCATCATGAAGAAATTTCCATTTGTTGTGCGTATTGAAGTAAGGTGTCATTACACCACTCACCAAAAATTTTACTATGTCTACATACCAAGGTAATTCCTTGGAAATAAGTAAATGTTCATCTGGAAAATCCTCCTTAATATATTTTGTGCGACCATCTTCATTTCCAGATTCTATCCTTAACAAATGGTCAGCCACTTGAGTTTTGGTTCCTTTCCTATCTCTGATTTCCAAATCAAACTCTTCCACCAAAAGTATCTGTTAGAGTATGCCCAAAGATCAATCATGAGATGGTTGTAATAACATACTTGATTTATCATGTTTATTAATATAAGGCGTTACCATTATTATTTCAGTTTCTTTTCTGTGTGTATAAAAAAACTGTTTTATAATAATGTCCTGAGAATAATATGATTATTCTTAAAAGATCCTTAGTCAAGTATTATTGTTGGATAGGACAACGATAATGCATTAAGACTAACAAGCAGTTGATTGATGATAAAGAGTTGCCATTGATATGGAATGTCAAAATCGATGCATGAATATGTGTGTTAGAGAACAACATATTGGACTGACCCATTATGAGTATGTTTCTTGGATTATTATGTAATTGTCACGACATTACTCATAGTGATTAATATGTATATGATCCTCAGACTTGAGATCATCATAATCCCAACATCGTGAGTAGTATATCTTGATACAGTCAAACCTACACCATAACTGATTGTTCTATAAAGGCTGATGTTGGATATACCACAATCGATGTAGAGGGATATGGTTGGTCGATATACAATAAGTCCCTCCTACATAATCGGAGTAATATCTTAGGCCACTTGATTAAGTGAGACTAGAAATGCATGGCCATGCTCAAATAAGTTGATATGAGATGTCATACTTATTTGTATATCGTAGTCTGCTTAAGATATCAAGGAACATGGAATGGACTACGCAAGTGTGACTATTCCATGACTTGTGTCCAATCCAGAGATAAAGGACTTAAGGATTATTGCAGAAAAGGTTAATCATAAAAAGGTTATGTCGAATCATGATCTCTTGTGACTTAGGTAGCAATGAGGCATTGCTAGATGCCACTCATTGTTTGTAACATTGGAATCGTTCTAGTATTACTGCTAACGTTTCAGGAACCTACAGGGTCACATCCTATAGTTGAAATGAACGAAATAAGCCATAGTTGGTATTGTTTTTGGGGGTCGCTTGAATTAAATTAATTACAGAATTAATTTAATTCGGTAATCAAATTTCCAACACATTATGTACAAGGTTGTTGTACACATAATGAGGACATGAATTTGGTTAGCATATGAATTCAAATAAATATATGGTTTACCGAAATTACATTATAATTAATGTAATTATAATTTTCGGTTTAAAATATTATTATATATATTTAATTCCTAAAAACCCTAAAAATAAAATATTTATAAGGATCTCGTTTTTCCTTTGCTTGGGTCTAGCAGCTGTCAAAGAAAAATCACTTTCAAAAATGTTTTGGGGATTTCTTCCGTTCGTAGTCAACTGGGTGGATTATGTAGAGGCCGGGATCACGATAGATTGCGGCTTGGTTCGACAGCCAATCAGACTACTCGTTGTTGAGGCATTGTTGTCTACTCTAAATAAACATTAGGTAATTTCGTAACCTTTTCACCCCGATTCGTTCCTCAAACATGGATTCCTGGTTGGGATCGCCGAATTATTATTTTTCCGCTGCGCCATAGGGGTGTTGGCGATCCAATAGTATCCACCTAATTAATCTAAGCTTCACATCCTTCTTGCGTGTCAAATATTTCATAGCCAATTGATCAGTGTAAACTGTAACTTTTGTCCCCACTAAGTAAGATTGAAATTTGCCGAACACAAAGACTATTGCCAGCAATTCTTTCTCTGTGGTGTTGTAGTTAAGTTGAGCTTTTTTTAGCATCCTCCTCGCATAGTGTATTGTGTGTAATACCTTGTCCTTTCTTTGCCCCAACACTGCTCCCAAGGAAAAATCACTTGCGTCGCACATGACTTCAAAGGGCAATGACCATTCTAGAGCAACTACAATTGGTGCTGCTACTAGTCGCTCCTTGAGTACCTCGAGAGCCTGCAAATATTGATAATCAAAATTAAAAGGTTTAGTTATTTCAAGTAGAGTACATAAGGGTTTAGAGATTTTCTATAAGCCCTTGATAAATCTTCTATATAGTCCTACATGTCCTAGGAAACTTCGAATACCCTTTACGTTGGTGGGAGGTGGTAATGTTTCAATCACTTCTATTTTTGCTCGGTCCACCTTGATTCCTTGCTATGACACCTTATGTCCCAAGACAATGCCTTCACAAACCATGAAGTAGAATTTCTCCCAATTTAACACATAATTTGTTTCTTCACAACGGCATAATACCATCTCTAAATTCTTTAAACAATCCTCAAAATCATTCATAAACACGAATAAGTCATCCATAAAAACTTCAAGGAAATTCTCCACCATGTTTGAAAATATAACCATCATGCAACTTTGAAAAGTTTTCGGGGCATTACATAACCCGAATAGAATCCATGTAAATGCAAAAGTGCCATATAGGAAGGTGAAGGTGGTCTTCTCTTAGTCTTCTAGTGTTGTGGCAATCTGATTGTAACCGGAATAACCATCTAGAAAATAATAAAAAGCCTTACCAGCTAATCTATCCAACATCTGATCAATGAACAACAAAGGGAAATTGTCATTCCTTGTTTCCTTGTTATGCTTGCAATAGTACAAACACACCCTTCATACTATAACGTTGTGAGCGGTATGAGATCATCATTGTCGTTACTTACCACTATGACAACTCTTTTCTTAGATATACATTGCACAAGGCTTACCCACGAGTGTCAGAAATGGGATAATTAATGTCGTCTCAAGCCAGTTGATAATCTCCCTCTTGACAACTTCTTTCATAATTGGATTTAGTCGTCTCTACTGTTCAATGGAATTGCTATGGCAATCTTCCAACAAAATCTTGTGCATACACAATGTTGGGCTAATTTATTTTATATTAGCAAATGTCCATCCCAATGCCCTTTTAGATCATCATAACACTTTCAACAACCTATTCTCTTGCTCAAGTGTTAACTTTGTAGAAATTACAATTAGAAAAGTACTTTTATTTCCCCAAGTATGCATATTTTAGCTATTTTGGCAGAGGCTTTAACTCCGATACAGGTGATTCCTCTACAGAAGGTTTAAGAGGCTTAAAGGATTTTCCAAATAAATCTAGGGTCTCAAATTTCTTCCCTGGCCTGTCCACTATCTACTGAGCTTCCCTAAATTCGCCAAGCTCTTCAGATCTTATTTCCTCACATTTCTCCATCAAGTAATCTTCGTTGTCAACATTGTTATAGAAAAATTTTGCAAAATTTCTTTATTGTTGTTTCTATAGCATCAACTTTGTGGCATTCCTCATTATCATTCGTACACTTCAATGCATATTGAAAGTGACTTGATGATCATTCACTCTCATAGTTAGGTCACCTTTCTATATATTAATTAGAGTCCTACCAATAGCAAGAAATGGTCTTCCAAGAATATTTGGAACATCATGGTCAGCTTCACATAATAAAATAAGAAAATCTTTGGGAAAGATAAATTTATCTACCATTACCAATATGTCTTCGATTTTACCTTCCGGATGGGCATAAGATCTGTCAGCTAATTGCAACATCACTGTGGTAAGCCTTGCCTTCCAAATGCCTAGCTTTTCAAAATAGACATAGGCATTAGCTTTATACTTGTGTCTAAATCACATAATGCCTTACCTACATAGTAATTTCCAATTGCACCGAGATAGTAAAACTCCATGAGTCTTTTAACTTCATGTGTAACTTGTTCATCAACATTGTTGCCTACCCTTCAGTGAGAGCAACAGTCTCAAATTCTCCCAATATGTATTTCTTCGACATAGAACATGAATTTTGCGTTGTTGGGCATTTGCTCTAATGCTTCGACTAGAAATATGTTGATATGGAGTTGTTTCAAGACTTTAAAAATATTTTAAATTGAGCATCTTCCCTAGATTTATGAAATCATTGAGGATATGGTAGAGGTGGTTGTCCTTCAGGTTACTAATACTGATTTGTTGTGGCATTTTTGTTGGCAGCTTGATCTTATTCTGCCACAGCATTCTTCTGCTTACCCTTTTCAAGTGTAGTATGTTTTTAGATGGCTCTGGAATCTTTACCTAGTCACATCTTGAGTCGTCCTCTTCATTGTGGAATTTTGAACAACATCATCTAGCTGAATCCTACTTTTGAGAGTAATAGCCTTGCATTGCTCCTTGCCTTGTGTCCTTGAATTTTCGGTGTCGTTAGATAATGCTCCTTGCGGTCTTGGGTTCAAAGCATTGGCTATCTGGCCCACTTGATTCTCAAGTGCTCAAAGGGATGTAGCCTAACTCTTGGTCATAGCATCATTCTTGGCAATATACTCCTTTAACAAAGCTTCCATAGAAGTAGATGATGACACCGACCATAATGATTATTTTGTTGAGGCATTGGTTGAATGTATCCTGGTGATGCATTGTTGACATTCTGCCTTACGACAGTATTGAAATTTCTTTCACATTGATTATTCCAACTAAATTCAGACATTGTCTCCACCCCAAATTGTAGGTATTGGAGTATGAATTATTGTTTTGATTATATTTCCCCATATAGTATACTAACACTGGATTGGATGGACATTCATCAAACATGTGACTTTCACCATAATAAACACATCATGATTCAACTACTTTTATTTCTTGCACAATAGTTGAAGGTTTCATAATTTTAATTATATTATCTAAAGAAGATACATGGGTCGTCAATGAAGTGATTGCATCAAGCTCGATGGTACCAACAACTCTTTTACCCATCCCACCTCATATAGTCAGATACTGGCAATCATTGTTGGCAATTATATGTCTTATCCAATAAAGTACTATTTGCTAAGGCATCAACTACCATTCGTGTATGCTCATTTAGCCCATTGTAAAACATTTCCATTTGAGTCCATTGTTGGAACTCCTTAAATTGCTCCCACGCTTCGTTTAGTGTTTAATCTTCAAATTGTCGAAAGGATGTAATATCATTTCTCAACTTGGCATTCATAGTGGTAGGATTATACCATAACTTCCTTTCTTCAAAAACCTGTTCCTTTCCTACCACCAAATAAAACTTCCAGAAAAACCAATTAAAAGCACCAAATAACTTAACATAGTCCAAGTCCGAATGCAATATAATAAATGCTAATCAAAATGCCCTAAAATACAACAAAATAAACCTAAGTACAAACAATTAGCTAGGTCGAAAGGCAGGAAATATAACTCGTTTCAAGAGTTATCAGTTGTATAACGTCTGATGTTAGATATGCCACAACCTATAAAGTGGGATATGATTGATCAAGATAGGATTTGTCCTTCCTACATAATTGGAGCAATATCTTAGGCCACTTGATGAAGTGAGACTAGAAATGCATGGTCATGCTCAAATAAGTTGATATGAGATATCACAATTATTTGTTTATTGTAGTGTACTCAAGATATCAAGAACTATGATATTGGAATATACAAGTGTGACTATTCAATGACTTGTGTCCAATCTAGATATTAAAGATAAAATGATATAATACATGAAAAAATTTATCACAAAAATGTTACGATGAATAATGACTTCTTTTAGCTTGGGTAGCAATGATGCATTTCTAGATGCCACTCATTGCATGTAATATTAGAAACATTCTATATTACTACTAATGTTACAAGAGCCTACAAGGTCACACCTTATGGTTAAAGCGAATAGAATCCAACTACATTTTGTTTTGTGTTTAGATGTCATATGAATTAATTTAATTATTGAATTAATTTAATTTGACAATAAAATATTGAACGCATTATATGTACAAACTTGTTGTACACAAATAAGGAACATAATTAAAATTAATGTATGAATTGATTCATATACAGTATTAACTAAATATAGTTTATGAAATTATTAATATAAATAGTTATAATAATAATTTCGGTCAAAGAAAAAAATTACATGAAAGTTGATATTCTTTTGGAAAGAATATAATTTCTTTTTCTTACTTTCCATATGTTTCTCTAAAAATAAGGGAATAATCTCGTTTTTCAGATATTTGATATATATATATATATATATTTTTTTAAAAACAAGACCGATAAGATTAGCTCAATTAATATAATCATTTAAAACCAATGCATGGATAAAATCAGGATAATTCATAGCAAAATAAAAGGGTCTAGCAGCCATTTTTGTGAAAACACTCTCTAAAAGGTTCAAGAGTATTTTCTATTATTCATTCTTCGACTAGGTGGACTACGTAGAGGTCGAGGCAATTCTATTGCAGCTTGGAATCGACATCGGAAGGAAATCAAATCGTTAAATGTACATTTCCAACTCGGTTTCAACCCGATTCGCTCCTCGTACTTGGATCCATGGCTGTCGATCACCAGAATAAATTTTTTGTTGCGCTATGGGGCGTACTATCGATCCAACATAGTAGAACTAATAAGCAAAGACAATGAAACTTTCCTTGCCAATGGGAAGAGAATAAAACATTATTTTGGGGCTACCATCGAAACTACAGTGAAAAATAGAAGTTAAAATGTAAAGCGATAACAGGCATCAAAGATGAAGCAAAGGATTTAGAATAATGTTGGACTTGGATGCTAGACGAATGTAGTAGCCACACTTAAGATTAACAATGTAACAGCCCGATTCTGGGCCTAGTCGGAATAGTGGTTTCGGGACCACAAATCCGACGAGGGAAAATATGGTTATTATTATATTTTTATGGTCTACAATTTCACGGAAAATTTTCGTAAAAATTTCGTTCGAAAATTTCGACGTTTGGGCACTCAATTTAGTCAAAAGGACTAAATTGTAAATAGTGCAAAAGTTGAGTTCTACATCTTTGAGGTGTCTAATTGTTATGAAATTTTAAATTGGAGGTCTTTATGTGGTAATTAGACCATTAGTTAGTTGATGGACAAAAATAGACATAAGAAATGGGTGAAATAGATTTTTTTAAATGGGGCATTTTAGTCATTTGGTTATTAAATAGAATTAAATGGGAAAAAGATGGCAAAATATGCTCATCTTCTTCATGGTGAACGAAATCAGCAAGGGGAAGCCATATTTAGGGTTTTAAGCTTTCAAGCTCCATAGTAAGTGATTCTAAGCCCGCTTTTAATGTTCTTCGTATTTTGGAGTCCCTAACTTGGTTTAGCTTATTCTACCATTAATTCGTGTTAGGGTTCATATTTGGAAAAATATCCATAGGTGAAATGTGTTTATTTTGCTGTTTTATGGTGGAATATGAAGCTAGAGATTATGTTAAACAACTTTTGCTAAGCAATTTTAAGCAAAAACTGTAAATAGACATAATCGGTAAAAATTATTAATATTCAAAAGTATGTGTTGGAGTGGGAATTTGATGTTGCCATAGAAGGAAAAATGTTCAGCATGTTATAAAACTTAAGAATAAGTGATGAAGTTTAATTTCCGAGCTTGGGGACAAAAGTGTAATTATGCAAAAGTTTGGGGCAAAATTGTAATTTTCAAAAAGTTGGGTGGTGGATTATTTTAATAAATGTGAATATTAAATGAGTTAAATTTGCTATTATAGATCAAGAAAGACGTGAAGAGTATATCAAGCGGGAAAAGAAAAGATAGTGGAGTAAAGTGCAAAATTACGATATTTTGCACCGAGGTAAGTAAACACGTGACTTAATGTATTATTTTGATATTATTTGATATATGTTGAGATTTATTTGGAATTAAAATAAATGTTTGGCAATATCCTAAAAATGTTGTTAAATCGGAAAGGTGATAAAGGGTTGCAATATATGGGTTATGGGTTGAACACTCGGAATAAGCCGTAGTATGTTGTATATAAAAGGGGTTCTTGTGTCTGATTCCCGATTTATGGGTGGTGCTATGTGCGTGATCCACCATATCTTTGAAATGTGAAAGGGGTTGCTATGTGCTGATTCCCAGGGGTTGCTAAGTCTTGATTCCCGATTTCATTGGTGGTGCTAAGTGCGATATCCACCATATCTTTGAAATGAATAGGGGTTGCTATGTCTGATTCCCCAGGGGTTGCTAAGTGCTGATTCCCGATTCATTGGTGGTGCTAAGTGCGATATCCACCATATCTTTGAAATAAAAAGGGGTTGCTATGTCTGATTCCCAGGGGTTGCTAAGTCTTGATTCCCGATTCAAGGTGGTGCTAAGTCGGGATCCACCAATAACGGCTAACATTCCAGTGTTCAACGAAAAGTGTGGAAGATGAATATTGCCATATGGTGGAAAATTTTATGGGGTAAATATTGAGTTGAATACTAAATCGACCCATGTATGAGATGGGAGAAAATATCAAAACGCAAAAGGAACGATTTAATTATAAACTGTGTTGAACAACAGCAATTGGGTAACTTTGAAAAATCACCATAAATAGTGGAAAATGAATGGGAAGCTGAATAATATATGAAATTGAAGTTGAATGTATCTATTCTCATATGAAAGAAATAGAATAAGCAAAGGAGTTGTATTTTGGAGATATCTGAATTTTACTGAAACAGGGCTGGATTGATTTCGAGATCCCTGTTCTAACTTTGGAAAATTACCAAAATTGTAAAAAATAAATATGGCATGAAATTTATATCCCTGGAATCCTTATTGAGTCTATTTTATTAGAAACAAGCGAAACCATTTTAAAATTTTTACAGAGAGTTAAGTGAATTTTAGTGAGGAAGGGTCAGAACCGTTGGGCAGTGAAACAGGGGAAGGTTTAATGAATAAACTGTACTAATTTACTGGGTTAAAAATTCTGAAATTTTTATGGTAAAATGGTATATGAGTCTAGTTTCAGGGAAAATTTACGGAACTCAATTTGGAGCCCTGTAGTTCCAGATAAAAATAAATTAGCAACTATGACGCAGAAAAACAGCTTGCTGGAAATTGCCTAAACAATAAAGTTATTCATGAATAAGTTTATATTTTGGTGTAGTTATGGGAGTAATTACTTATTTATCATGTGTTTACTTACTAAGCTATATGCTTACTCGATTTTATTTTTCTCTTGGTTATAGTGACTTCCAACAACTCGGAAATTGGAACGAAGTCAGACAATCATCTACACTATCCTTCACATTTGGGGTATTTTACTACTAGTGTTCCGAAATTTTATGGCATGTATAGACACTTTATGTAATGTGGGATCATCATGTAAATATATGTTATGGTTCCCTTTTAAATGTAGTGTTTATTAATAGTTAAACTATATGTGTGTTTATACAAATGAAATTGGTTGGTATATTGGAATGTGTTCTAAATTTGCAGGAGGTTTAAGCAAAAATAAGTAGGAATCTTTGTCGAAATTTTTAAAATTTAGTAATACCTCATACTGCTTCGGTAAGGAATACGGGTAAGGGTGTTACATTTTAATGGTATCGAGCTACGGTTTAGTCGGTTCTCGGACCAATAAAATACGTGTGGAAGTCATCTATACATGCCATAAAATTATTGTGATAGTGTGATGATTTCGACAATTTAAAATTTTGTTTTATATAGTAAATGGATCTGATCAAGTGTGGCGATGATGTTGAAAGTAACGCTGGCTGCTCTCGCGCAAGGGACCGCAGGAGAGAGAGTAGACATGAGACACATGGACGGGATGAGGCTCGGAAGCCTTCCTCCGAATGATGAGTGATTGGTATATAGAATATGTCCGTAAATCAATGTTCCTCCTCCTCCACCCTCCAATTCCTCAACCGGTCCCCGTAGCTCCACGGAGTGCCGAATTGGTGAGATCAAGTAAGCCACCTGTTGATAGAATTCGAAAGCATGGGGCTGAAGATTTCAGGGCCAATGTTGATGATGATCCGGAAAAAGCCGAGTTTTGGCTTGAAAATACTATTCGGGTATTTGATGAATTATCTTGCACCCCTGAAGAATGTTTGAAATGTGTTGTGTCTTTATTGAAGGATTCGGCATATTGTTGGTGGAAAACATTGATATCGGTGGTTCCAAAAGAAAGAGTTACTTGGGACTTCTTTCAGGAAGAATTTAGAAAGAAATATGTAAGCCAACGATTTATTGATCAAAAACGCAAAGAGTTTCTCGGGTTGAAACAAGGCCGAATGTCCGTAGCGAGAATATGAGCGGAGTTTGTTCGGCTTAGTAAATATGCCCAGAATGTGTGCCTCTGGAGGCTATTATGTGTAAAAGATTTGAAGAGGGCTAAATGAAGACATCAGATTGCATGTTGGGATTTTAGAGTTAAAAGAATTTGTGGTGTTAGTTGATCAGACTGTAAAAGTCAAGAACCGAGTAGAGAAAAGAGAAGGCGAGATGGAATCTCGAGATGTAAGGAAGAGGACAATGGGCGAGAACATTTCAATCTCATTCAAGAAGTTTAAAGGATGGATCCACGACCAACTGGTTCGATTGGGTATTCACGCAGAGACCGAGGGAGGTCGTATTCTAGAGCTACAACTCGAGCTACCTCTGTAGCAAGTGTGGGCAATGTAGAAACACCCTACTGCATGTCAACAAAGTGGCGAAGCGACATATTGGTGAGTGTTGGGGATTTAAACGAGCTTGTTTGGTGTGGTTCCCAAGAGCATTATGTAAGAGATTGCCACGAGAGAAGAGAGGAATAAAATTTGCCAAGAGTGGATCGGGTGATATTGTTAGTAGAGGGAGACCGCCGAGAAATGTGGGAAGCAAAGTCGATGGTAAAAGTGTGATCAAAGATGCAATGGAGGATCGAAATTAGGCGCTGCCGGGACTTATGCCATACGTGCTCGAGAGGATGCCTCATCTCCGATGTGATTCTTGGTACATTTTCTCTTCATGATATAGATGTTATTGCTTTGATTGATCCGCTCTACTCATTCATATGTATGCATGAAATTGGTATCTAGTAAGAAATTGCCTGTTGAAAACACTGAATATGTAGTTAAAGTATCAAATCCATTAGGCAAGTATGTCTTAGTTGATAAGATTTGCAAGAATTGCCCCCTGATGATTCAAGGTCACTGTTTCCTGGCTAATTTGATGTTGTTACCATTTGATGAGTTCGATGTTATTTTGGGGATGGATTGGTTGATATTGCATGATGCCAAGATGAATTGTAGACAGAAAATTCTTGAATTAAAGTGTGAAAATGGTGAAATTCTCCGGATTGAAACAGAGGAGCCGAATAAGTTGCCTATGGTGATTTCGCACATGTCTGCTTAGAAATACTTGAGAAAGGGATGTGAAGTTTATCTTGCTTATGTGTTGAATCTTGATATAAGCGGGTCAAGCTTGAATCGGTCTTGGTGGTGCGTGAATTTCGGATGTATTTCGGAGGAATTGCACAGGTTACCTCGATTAGAGAAGTTGAGTTTTCTATTGATCTGCTTACACAGTGCATCGCACCGATTTCTATTGCACCGTATCGAATGGCTCCGTCGAGTTGAAGGAATTAAAAGCTCGATTACAAGAGTTGATGATAAAGGATTTGTGAGACCGAGTTTTTCTCCTTGGGGTGCTCTGTGTTATTTGTGAAAAGAAGGACGGCTCTATGAGACTTTGTATTGACTATCGTCACTCAATAAGGTGACCATAAAGAACAAGTATCCTTTGCCGAGAATTGATGATTTGTTTGATCAATTAAAAGGGCAACAGTGTTCTCCAAGATCGATCGAGGTCCGGTTACTATCGGTTGAGAGTTAAAGAGTCGATGTGCGAAAACCGCCTTTAGAACGAGGTATGGACACTATGAATTTCGGTAATGCCTTTTGGGTTGACTAATGCTCCAAATATTTTATGGACTTGATGAACCGAATTTTTCTACTGTACTTAGACAAGTTCGTGGTGGTGTTCATAGATGATATTTTAATCTATTCTCGGGATGAATCGAACATGCGTAACATTTGAGAACCGTGTTGCGATTCGAGAGAAAATAAATTGTATGCTAAATTCAAAGAAAAGTGAGTTTTGGCTTCGTGAGGTTGGATTCTTGGGACATATAGTTTCAAGTGAAGGTATTCGGGTTGATCCAAGCAAAATTTCAGCAATTGTTGATTGGGAGCCACCAAAGAATGTGACCGAAGTTAGAAGCTTCACAGGCTTAGCTGGGTATTACAGACGGTTTGTCAAGGGATTCTCGATGATTGCTTCTCCTATGACTAAGTTCTGCGAGAAGAATGTCAAGTTTGAATGGACCGATAAATGTCAACGAGTTTTGAAAAGTTGAAGGCATTATTGATCGAGGCGCCGGTGTTGGTGCAACTTTGAGTCCGGAAGGAGTTTGTAATTCTGATGATGCATCGTTGAATGGCCTTGGGTGTGTGTTAATGCAAGAGGGCAAAGTAATAGCTTATGCTTGAGACAGTTGAAACGCATGAGAAGAATTATCCGACGCATGATTTAGAATTGGTCGCCATTGTTTTTGCTTTAAAATTTTGGCGTCATTATTTGTATGGTGAAAAGTGCGAATCTTCACCGATCATAAGAGTTTGAAATATTTGATGAGTCAAAAGACTTGAATTTGCGGCGTGAAGATGGCTCGAGCTAATCAAAGACTATGAGCTAGTGATTGATTATCACCGGGAAAGCTAATGTGGTTCTTGATGCCTTGAGCGTAAAATCTTTATTTGCTTTGAGAGCTATGGGTACGATGTTAACTTTATCGATGATGGCTCAATGTTGGTTGAATTGAGAGCTAGACCGTTATTTCTTCAAAAAATTCGGAATCTCAAAAGAATGACGATGAAATTGCAAGCCAAGAGAGCTCGATGTGAAGCGGTGTTGACTCGATTTTCAAATTGGTTCGGATGATTGCACGATGTTCGGGGACGAATATGTGTACCGAGAAATGATGAGCTAATTCGGACTATTTTAGGTGAGGCACACGGTGGTGATTTATCATCCATCCGAGTAGTGTGAAAATGTACAATGATTTGAGGAAGTTGTATTGGTGGCGGGCATGAAAAAGGATATCTCGAATTTGTAACAAAATGTTTAATCATCAACAAGTGAAGGTGAGCATCAAGTGCCATCGGGTTTACTTCAACCGATAACGATTCCGAATGGAAGTGGGACAAGATATCACGATGGATTTCGTGATGATTGCCTTTAACTCCAAAGAAGAAAGATGCTATTTGGGTAATTGTGGATAGATTGACAAAGTCACCCATTTTATTCGATCGCATTGATTATTCACTTGACAAAGTTGGCGGAATTATATGTTCTTTGAAATAGTGAGACTACATGGGGTGCCTAAATCTATTATATCGGATAGAGATCCGAGATTTACTTGAGGTTTTGGATAAAGTTACAGGAAGCTTTGGGTACGAAATTGAATTTCGATCGCATTTCATCCGCAAACTGACGGGCAATCAGAAAGGGTGATTCAAGTTCTTGAAGACATGCTCCGGTGTTGTATTTTAGAAATGAAGGACAGTTGGGAGAAATATCTACCATTTGGTTGAATTTGCTTATAATAATAGTTATCGATCAAGTATACAAATGGCACCGTATGAAGCATTATATGGGCGTAAATGTAGAACCCTTTATATTGGATGAACTCGGTGAGAATCGGATTCATGGAGTCGACTGGTGAAAGAAATCAAGAAAAGGTGAAAATAATCCGTGATTGCCTAAAAGTCGCCTCGGATCGGCAAAAGTCGTATGCGGATTTAAAGAGAAAAGAAATTGAGTTTCAAGTGGGTGATAAAGTGTTCTTGAAAGTATCCCCATGGAAGAAGATTCGAGATTTGGTCGTAAAGGCAAACTAAGTCCACGTTTTATTGGACCATATGAAGTTACCGAGAGAGTTGGCCTCAGCATATCGGTTAGCTCTACCGCCAGAGTTGGAAAAGATACATAATGTATTTCATGTCTCGATGTTGCGGCGTTATCGTTCGGATCCTTCACATATAGTTTCTCCTCTGAGATTGAGGTTCGACCGGATATGACTTATGAAGAAGAACGCATAAAGATTTTGGCTCGGGAGGTCAAACAGTTAAGAAATAAAAGTGTAGCCTTAGTGAAAGTGTTGTGGCAAAACATGGAATGGAAGAGGCTACGTGGGAACCGGAGGAAATTATGAGGAAACAGACCCAAACCTCTTTTCCGGTAAGATTTTTGGGGACGAAAATCCTAAGGGGAGAGTTGTAATGACGATTCAGGCCTAGTCGAATAGTGGTTTCGGGACCACAAATCCGACGAGGAAAATATGGTTATTATTATATTTTTAAGGTCTACAATTACACGGAAAATTTTCAGTAAAAATTTCGTTCGAAAATTTCGACGTTTGGGCACTCAATTTAGTCAAAAGGACTAAATTGTAAATAGTCAAAAGTTGAGTTCTACATCTTAGAGGTGTCTAATTGTTATGAAATTTTAAATTGGAGGTCTTTATGTGGTAATTAGACTATTAGTTAGTTGATGGACAAAATAGACATAAGAAATGGGTGAAATAGATTTTTTTTAAATGGGGCATTTTAGTCATTTGGTTATTAAATAGAATTAAATGGGAAAAAGATGGCAAAATATGCTCATCTTCTTCATGGTGAACGAAATCAGCAAGGGGAAGCCATATTTAGGGTTTTAAGCTTTCAAGCTCCATAGTAAGTGATTCTAAGCCCGTTTTAATGTTCTTCGTATTTTTGGAGTCCCAGAACTTGGTTTAGCTTATTCTACCATTAATTAGTGTTAGGGTTCATATTTGGAAAAATATCCATAGGTGAAATGTGTTTATTTTGCTGTTTTATGGTGGAATATGAAGCTAGAGATTATGTTAAACAACTTTTGCTAAGCAATTTTAAGCAAAAACGGGTAAATAGACATAATCGGTAAAATTATTAATATTCAAAAGTATGTGTTGGACTGGGAATTTGATGTTGCCATAGAAGGAAAAATGTTCAGCATGTTATAAAACTTAAGAATAAGTGATGAAGTTTTATTTCCGAGCTTAGGGACAAAAGTGTAATTATGCAAAAGTTTGGGGCAAAATTGTAATTTTCAAAAGTTGGGTGGTGGATTATTTTAATAAATGTGAATATTAAACGAGTTAAATTTGCTATTATAGATCAAGAAAGACGTGAAGAGTATATCAAGCGGGAAAAGAAAAGATAGTGGAGTAAAGTGCAAAATTATGATATTTTGCACCGAGGTAAGTAAACACGTGACTTAATGTATTATTTTGATATTATTTGATATATGTTGAGATTTATTTGGAATTAAAATAAATGTTTGGCAATATCCTAAAAATGTTGTTAAATCGGAAAGGTGATAAAGGGTTGCAATATATGGGTTATGGGTTGAACACTTAATAAGTCGTAGTATGTTGTATATAAAAGGGGTTGTTGTGTGTGATTCCCGATTTATGGGTGGTGCTATGTGCGTGATCCACCATATCTTTGAAATGTGAAAGGGGTTGCTATGTGCTGATTCCCAGAGGGTTGCTAAGTCGATTCCCGATTTCATTGGTGGTGCTAAGTGCGATATCCACCATATCTTTGAAATGAAAATGGGGTTGCTATGTCTTTGATTCCCCGAGGGGTTGCTAAGTGCTGATTCCCGATTCATTGGTGGTGCTAAGTCGATATCCACCATATCTTTGAAATAAAAAGGGGTTGCTATGTCTGATTCCCAGGGGTTGCTAAGTCTTGATTCCCGATTCAATGGTGGTGCTAAGTCGGGATCCACCAATAACGGCTAACATTCCGAGTGTTCAACGAAAAAGTGTGGAAGATGAATATTGCCATATGGTGGAAAATTTTATGGGGTAAATATTGAGTTGAATACTAAATCGACCCATGTATGAGATGGGAGAAAATATCAAAAAGCATAAAGGAACGATTTAATTATAAACTGTGTTGAACAACAGCAATTGGGTAACTTTGAAAAAATCACCATAAATGGTGGAAAATGAATGGGAAGCTGAATAATATATGAAATTGAAGTTGAATGTATCTATTCTCATATGAAAGAAATAGAATAAGCAAAGGAGTTGTATTTTTGGAGATATCTGAATTTTACTGAAACAGGGCTGGATTGATTTCGAGATCCCCTGTTCTAACTTTGTAAAATCACAAAAAATTGTAAAAAAATAATTATGGCATGAAATTTATATCCCTGGAATCCTTATTGAGTCTATTTTTATTAGAAACAAGCGAAACCATTTTTAAAATTTTTTACAGAGAGTTAAGTGAATTTTAGTGAGGAAGGGTCAGAACCGTTGGGCAGTGAAACAGGGGAAGGTTTAATGAATAAACTGTACTAATTTGCTTGGTTAAAAATTCTGAAATTTTTATGGTGAAATTTTATATGAGTCTAGTTTCAGGGAAAATTTACGGAACTCAATTTGGAGCCCTGTAGCTCCAGATAAAAATAAATTAGCGACTATGATGCAGAAAAACAGCTTGCTGGAAATTGCCTAAACAATAAAGTTATTCATGAATAAGTTTATATTTTGGTGTAGTTATGGGAGTAATTACTTATTTATCATGTGTTTACTTACTAAGCTATATGCTTACTCGATTTTATTTTTCTCTTGGTTATAGTGACTTCCAACAACTCGGAAATTGGAACGAAGTCAGACAATCATCTACACTATCCTTCACATTTGGGGTATTTTACTACTAGTGTTCCGAAATTTTATGGCATGTATAGACACTTTATGTAATGTGGGATCATCATGTAAATATATGTTATGGTTCCCTTTTAAATGTAGTGTTTATTAATAGTTAAACTATATGTGTGTTTATACAAATGAAATTGGTTGGTATATTGGAATGTGTTCTAAATTTGCGGAGGTTTAAGCAAAAATAAGTAGGAATCTTTGTAAATTTTTAAAATTTAGTAATACCTCATACTCTGTTCCGGTAAGGAATACGGGTAAGGGGTGTTACAAACAATCAAACCTTATAATTGGGTAAATTTTTTAAAGTTATTTGTATTTTTAGTTCTACTTTTTAATATTTACTTTTAGTAGGGTAGATAGAAGGTTTGATGGAGAAGAAACTAGTCTTAAAGGTGGTTTAAAGTGATTAGGCACAATCTGAAGAGTCTGACATGACCCGAGAAGGCAATTTTTGAGACTTTCAGGTCGTATCGCGACACAGAACTTTAAAGCTCAAGAAGTTGAAAATTTTATGCCATGTTGCGACATAGACACTCGTGTGTTGCGACACAAAACTTCGAAGCAAAAATTTTGACAACTCTAGGGGCTATGTCATGACACACATATCTTGTGTCGACATGATACTTCGAACCACAAATTTGGAAAGTTAGGGCTCTCTGTTACGACACGCAACCCCCGTGTCATGACACTGCTTTAAATTTAAACATATCAATATTATTTATTTAATCACCTATTCAACCCAATTAGTATACATCATATCATAATACATCAATAAAATATTGCATACTTTACAAACCCATTATTCGAACATATTTACTCTCATATTCATACCATTCAAATATTTATGATATATTCAAGCTTATATCATTACATCATATTTACTAAGCTTATGTCAAATCTTCCATTGCATATATTTATTTCATTAGCAAACTTCTAGCCATGCTATTTAAAAAATATGCACATATGCTTACTAAGTCATAACAATCCATATCTTTAACTAATCATCAAATATATCATTTTATAAGATAGATATACATCCGCATAACACTCTAAAATAAAGTCATTTCTAAATTCAAATACCAAATCATGGCTAACCCAATTCATTAACTAATTTATAAAAAAATAGCAATTTGTATGTTATGCATATGTGCACATTTACTTAGGTTAAGCTTTTCACACACCTTATTAGGCATACAAATGAAAAAAAAACATAAGCAAGCTTCATTATACAACCAAATACATTTGTAAACATTACCAACCTATGTGCATTATACCATAGTCACGTTAAACAATTTTTGAACATAAGCAACAATTTTAAGTACACCAATTTGCATGCTAATTATCATGCCCCAACACATAAACACAACAAATCAATTATCCCTATATTCGGTCATTAAATTTAGCCTCAAATGATCAAACCAAACAATTTTAAAACATGTAGTTAATTACCATTTCAAATTGCACCCAAGTAACCATTACACCATCAATGATAAACTCATCTTTCTATCTTCTTACCTATTTATTCATGCCGAATCATGTCATCATATAACACAGAAAATAACCACATATCATACTTCCAAAATATGCTACCTATAAGACTAAAAATGCATATACATCATTTACCACCTTCAAGCCATTTCATTAAACAAATTGTACATCCAAAATAAGTCAATAATAAGCCACACCAAATACCAATTTATCATTTTTTAGCAAATTCATCACATAGCTTTTAGATACATGCACCACGATTCAAATACACATCCATCTACTACACAAGTTATACCATAAAACACATTTCAATATAAGCTAATTTGTTGGCCGATTGTTCATCATACTTTTTATTACTCATTGCCGAATCATAAAACCAAACCCTTCAAGCATGTAAACCATGAAACATACCTCCAAAATTAGTATAAGTCATGCCACATACACACAAGCCATAATATTATAATCAATCCATTTTTGCATGGCTAAACACATATACAAATTTCAAGACCAATCAAAACAAATGCTAGCCTATACATGCCATAAGTTCCTAATTTAAGTTTTAAAAATACCAAAATATAGTTCAATAGCGTGACAGATTTCCTTGACGATTCTGAGCTTGTAACTAGCTTCCAAAATCTATAAAACAATAAAGGAACAATCACACAGTAATCTTAAATAGCTTTGTAAGTCATAAGCAAATAGTTTATCAAAGAACATTTATAATTCATACAAGTAGGTCGAATACTCCCAATCTTGAACACACTATATATAATCATATTTAAGAAATTAGTTCACATTTTCATGTTATACCACAATACTTACCTATACTTCCACACTTCATATAACTCAACCATACCTGAATCGTTTAATTCAAACTCACATTCAGTTTTGCCGTATCATTTCCTGTTGAACCATTCGGAATCAAAAAGGATACTCGAATAGCTCAAAAAGCTCATACAATGTCAATGTCTCAGACGTGGTCTTACATGTAATCAAATAACGATGTCACTATCCCAGACAGGGTCTTACGTGAAATCATATATGATGCCAATGTCCCAGACATGGTCTTACACGTAAATCTCAAATCGATGCCAACGTCCCAAACATGGTATTAAACGATATCACATATCGGAATCCTATGGTTCGACGGGCTTTCAGATGTCGTAATTCAATCGAATTAAGCTCATAAACAATTCTCCCATACTTAAAAAAAAACTTCGGCATTTACATATATATTCATTAAAATTCAATTCGGCATTTATAACACATATACATTCAAATTTAATGAAATTTATCTACTTACAAACTTACCTCGTATGAACACGAACAGATTGGAACAAGTATTCAATAACCTTCGATTTTCCCCAATCCAAATCTGATTTCCTCTTTTCTTGATCTAAATAAATTCAAATATGGCTATTTAATAACACATCTCATCTAATACAATCCATAAACACCTAATTAGGCCATTTACACTTTAGCCTCGAAATTTCACATTTTTGACATTTTAGTCCTTAATACAAAAATACACCAAATACCCAAAATTCATCAAAACCATCCCGTAGCCGAATCTTCCTATGGTCCCTAGCAGCCCATATGTTTCATTTATTTCACATTTAAGCCCCTAAATTTTCAAATTTCACAAATAAATCCCTAATTTGGATTTTTATAAAAAAATCACTTAATTAAACTTGATAATCAAACATCAAAGATTTATTTTTAATCATCAAATAACAAATTCATCACATTATCAACAATGGCAAATCTCGAATTCATCATCAATTCTAAAAATTAAAGCATGGGCTAGGTAATATACAAAGCAACGATCTCAAAAACGTAAAAATTATCGAAAACCAAACAAAATCCATACCTCAATTTAAGCTTCAAAATGTCAAATATTTAACGCTTTCAAATGGTTCTTTTTCTCTTCAATATTCGGCCAAAAGATGAACATGCATGGCCATTTCCTATTTTCTTTTATTTTAATTACATTTTATTATCGATTTACCAATATAACCTTAATGATTTAATAACAAAATCATATAATTCCTGCCATTACCGTCCATTCATGTATTCAATGGCTAAATTTCATTTTAAGGAATCCATAATTAATTAATTAAAGTAATTAAGCACTTTAACAATTAGAATGCCACTTTTACAATTTACGCGATTAAGTCCTTTTTTTTTAAATCGAGCATACAAAAAATAAAATTTTCACACATATAAATTAACATGCTGTAGACACCAAAAATAATATTAAAATATTTTTCTGACTAGGATTTGTGGTCCCGAAACCACTATCCAACTAGGGTCGAAACCGAGTTGTTACAAGTGTTACTACGAAATACTCCATGAAATATTTTGAGGATTGTACCCAAAGGATGTTGAATTAAACTAAAATTCTTTTCTACACTAACAAGGCTAAACAATAATAACTTAAAATTATAGTACAAAAACCTAATTGAAATTAGGTAATGAAAATAGCATAAATTAAATAAAACAAAAGAAGACAAGTTAACAATTGAAATTAACCCAATTAATTAAGCAGAAGACTAACTCACGCCAATGTTCCAAATTAACTTTAGAATTCAAGTTTTATTGAATTAGCTATTAACTAACCAATTATTACCTTTCGGCCTCTAACTAATTAATTAATCGACCAATACTAACTTATCTTTCAACCTCACTTTCTTGACCAGGATAAATTATGATTTACTCGATAAATTTATCTTTCGACCTTATTTATCCTAAATTACTTTCTAGGGTCATCAATCCTAGGTTTTAATCACACCTAATTTAAGCCAACTAATTTGAAAACAAGCCTTAATTCTTACATTAATTATTCCCACATCCGACTATTAATCTACCAAAGGAAATTAGCCGCTCATAGATCTAGATGCAATTTTTCCTAATGTCATATTAAACATGCAAAATAGATAATGAAATAGAAAAAGGGAATAAAGAAATTGATCCATTTCTATATCGATTTGTGGGTGAAAGCCAGAATTCCTTTGATAGTTGCGAAGATAACGTCGATTGCAATTGAAAATCAAAAGGAAACTATTAGAAACTAAATAAACAAAAGCTTAGTTTCAAATTGAATCCAAGTCAGAATAAAGGAAATTTTTCTACTTTTTAATTAAAGGACTAAACTGAAAATAAACTCCCAAAAATCTAATCTAAAATGGCTCTCTCGGTCAAGCCTCCCAAACTTAAGCTGAACATCAATATTTATAACCAAATGTTCTACCCTAACTACATTAATTAGAATCTATAAAGTTGAATAAGGTGTGTTGTGCACGTGAAAACACCCTTAACTTAAAATTACATTTCGTCCCTCCGTTGTTGCAACACTATACTTTGTGGGTGACTTCCTTAGCCTCGGAGTGCGGTACTGCGACACCACATGCCGATGTCACGACCTGTTATCATCCATCACATTCTTAGCCTAGAAATAGTATCTTGCACACTAAATCGGCTTGTTAGTCCTCCTCTACACCCGCATTGGTCCGTTAGGTCATTCCATAGCCAAAATATGTGTAAAAATGCTTATTTTACTAAAATTAAATATAAGCTACTAAAAACGAAAAACTTGACAAAATAATCTATAATGGCAAGAAAACAAGCTCGTTAAGTGCCGAAAAGACTCTAATTTTCCAAACTTCCCTTCACTTAACACGTTACTTGTCCTCAAGCAACAAAAAACACACAATAATAAAATAAAACTACTAAATGGTGCTTGAGCATACTTCATACATGAGATTAGTTCGAACATTATAAATGAGACCATATGATGAAATATGTAATTCTATCACGATGTGTATTTGACTCTCAATTTTCAATATCAAACACATTAGTTCACTAAGTTATAAAGCAAAAAATTCAAAATGTCAAGCATATTATTTCATCTAAACAAATACACAAGTACACATTTATGTTCAAAGATACAAGTGGCAAAAACTCTCAACATTTAGTTTAATTTTCATATAGGATTTGTATCACCTAGGTCACATAGGACTTTTTAGATTGTAACGTTTTGGGACTTAGGTTGGTTCAAAATTGAAGAATTGACTCTACAAAAAAGTTTAAGCACGAAAATAGTTTGACACATTATATTGACCCTAGGGCTACCCCAATTATATCATTTAGCTCACCAATTTACATCCACTTCTATTTCCTTCCTTTTCTCTCCATTTTATAAGCCACAATATAATATTAATAAGTACAATCAGCTTAGCGAATTTTTGTGCAAAAATGAGCAGATTTTTTTATTCAAAATTTTCTATTGAACTCTCATTTCACTTGCTTTGCTTTTATCCATTCTATGCTTTTGTAACTCTTGCTTTGCTTTTAATATTCACAATGCTTTTGTTCACTCGATAAATTCATTAAGGCACATGCTTGCAAGAATCATGCACTCATTATATTATATCGTTCCTTTATTTTTCACTCACAATTTTTCTTATTTAGAAACCTCCTTAATGTATCTACCTAACCTTCAATATCAATGGTCCAATGTCTAAATCTGTGTTGGGACCAAAAAGGAAAGGATTAATAGGTTATATATTAGGCTTATGGTTTCATTCGTGGTTCATCAAGAAATTGAATTTAGTCTCAAAATAAGGTACCAAAGAATTTATGCATAGGGTTGACTTTTTGTATATAGTGATTACCAAATAACGCCTTACGTCATCCCTAGGTAATTTGATACATGGATTCAATTAACTAAATTTTAACATTCTAACAACCTATAATTCAAACAAACATATATGTTTTTTTTGTGCACTAATTTTCATTTGGTATACTTAACACACTTTCACCTATTTACAGTTTAACAAAGTAAACTAATTAGTTTAACATTAAACAACCTAAAATCATTTACTATTGAGATAAATTTATAGTTTATACACAAAATCCTATTACTTGCTCCTAACCAATCACTTGTATTTCTACAAGCTCGAGCACAAACAAGCACATAAAAATTAAAATTAACTACTAAAACAAATAAAACAAGTAACAATAATTTTGACGATTTTGAAAAAAATTCTATGTTATCCCCCACACACACTTTATTTGGAATATTGTCCCTAATTGCAACCAAAAGATAAGAGAACAGACTACCCGATTTTCTCGTGAAAGTGCCTCGAATGTAATCAATGGTCCTCCCCGTGTCGGTTTAGCTCCAATATGTAGTGTCGTCTAATGTGTAAGGTTCCTACACACAATTAACACAATTTTTTTATAAAATAAAATATAACTAAACTACCAAGGAAAAAAATAATAATATCATCCAAATTTAAATACTATAATCCCAAAAAATAAAATTAAAGTTCAAAATTAATCCAAATCATATTTTGATTGATTCTACGTGACGACCTTACCTTTACCACAACCTACAACTATCTTAGTAGCCCTTTACTGGCAGATTGAGTAGGGTTTCTTTGGCTAGGGCTATGAAATTTGACCTCTCCCATTGTGGGTTGTTTCGATAGGAACACATCATTGAGGTTGTAGTTATGGGCTTGCTCTTCTCCTTCATCCTCCTCATCATCAACATCCTCATCTTTATCCTCCTCCTCCCCTTCCTCGTGGGTTTGCCCAGAGAATTGCATAGTTGGGTACTTGTTGGGTGTTGGATTTGGAACTTGCAAGTTGTGCCTTTGTACATAGTCAATGCCCACTGGGTACATCTCTTACATCCACCTAATCATCCACTCCATATCGGGAAACTCACTCAGCCATTAGTTCTGATGGCTCTTTCCTTCACCCTTCTGATTGAAAGATTGTGGGACATCCATCTTGTGCTTCCGTCGTTGGTTCCATTTGGTTATTTGTTTTTTTTTAAACTCAACATAGTGGGTTTAGATTGACTTGCCAATAAGGCTCTTCATCTATAATATCAAATTTAACTTGTTTAATGTTCACATTTATCAAAACAGTCTTCCGATTCCCACATAGCCTCTTCCATTCCATTTCTTTGCCACAACACTTTTACTAAGGCTATACTTTTATTCCTTAACTGTTTGACTTCCCGAGCTAGGATCTTTATCGGTTCCTCCTCATAGGTCATATCCGGTCAAATTTCAATCTCTATCGGAGAAATTACATGTCAAGGATCTGAACGATAGCGTCGCAACATCGACACATGAAATACATTATGTATCCTTTCCAACTCTACTGGCAACGCTAACTGATAAGCCACGGGTCCAATCCTTTCAATGACCTCATATGGCCCAATGAAACGTGGACTCAATTTTCCTTTACGGCCAAATCTCAAAATCTTCTTCCACGGAGATACTTTCAAAAACACTTTATCACCCACTTGAAACTCGATTTCTTTTCTTTTTAAATCCGCGTATGACTTTTGTTGATCTGAAGCAGCTTTCAAATAATCACGGATTACTTTCACTTTTTCTTCAGTTTCTCTCACCAAGTCAACCCCCTGTATCTTTTTTCTCACTGAGCTCAATCCAACACAAAGCGATTCTACACTTGCGTCCATATAATGCTTCATACGGTGCCATATGTATATTTGACTGATAGCTATTGTTATAAGCAAATTCAACCAAAGGTAAGTATTTTTCCCAACTACCTTCGAACTCTAAAACACAACATCGAAGCATGTCTTCAAGAATTTGGATTATTCTTTCGGATTGACCATCAGTTTGTGGATGAAATGCTGTACTAAAATTCAATCTCGTACCCAAAGCCTCTTGTAACTTTTTCCAGAATCTCAGAGTGAACCTCGGATCTCTATATGAAATAATAGATATTGGTACTCCGTGTAATCTTACAACTCAGCCAATTTATCAAGTGAGTAATCAACACATACCGATATAAAATGGGCCGATTTTGTCAATCTATCAACAATAGCCCAAACAGCATCTTTCTTTTTAAGGGTCAAATTTCTTTTTAAGGGTCAAAGGCAAACCTGTCACAAAATCCATCGTAATTCTGTCCCACTTCCACTCAGGGACCATCACTGGCTGAAGTAGACCCTAAGGCACCTGATGTTCAGCTTTCACTTGTTGGCAAATCAAACATCTTGATACAAATTCAGAAATATCCTTTTTCATACTCGGCCACCAATACAATGTCTTCAAATCATTATACATTTTCGTACTACCTGGGTGAACTGATAAACCACCACTGTGTGCCTCATGTAAAATTTTCTGAATCAACTCATCATCTCTCGGTACACATATCCTATCCCGAAACATCAGACAATCATCTGATCTAATTCAAAAAATTGAATCATCACCTGATTCACATTGAGCTCTCTTGGCTTGCAATTCACTGTTATTCTTTTGAGCTTCACAAATTTGCTGAAGGAATAATGGTCTAGCCCTCAACTTGGCCAAAATCGAACCATCATCAAACAAAGCTAAACTTGTATTCATAGTTCTCAAAGCATCAGCGACTATATTCGCTTTTCCGGGGTGATAATCAATCACTAGCTTATAATCTTTTATTAATTCGAGTCATCTTCGTTGTCGCAAATTCAAATCCTTTTGATTAATCATATACTTCAAAATTTTATGATCAGTAAAGTTTCGGCATTTCTCACCATACAAATAATGACGCCAAATTTTCAAAGCAAAAACGATAGCAGCCAATTCCAAATCATGCGTCAGATAATTCTTCTAGTGTGGTTTCAACTCTCTCGAAGCGTAAGCTACTACTTTTCCCTCTTGCAAGTACACACCCCATACCATTCAATGACGCATCACTATAAATTTATAACTCTTTCCCCGTCTCAGGCTGCACTAAAACTGGCGCTTCAATTAATAATGCTTTCAATTTTTCAAAACTTTGCTGGCATTTATCGGTCCACTCAAACTGAACAATCTTTTGCAGTAACTTAGTCATAGGAGAAGCGATCATCGAGAATCCCTTGACAAAACGTCTATAATACCTGACTAAGCCCAGAAGATTCTAACCTAGGATACATTCTTTGGCAGTTCCCAATCAACAATTGCTAAAATTTTGCTTGGATCAACCCGAATACCCTCACTTGAAACTATGTGTCCCAAGAATCTGACCTCACGAAGCCAAAACTCACTTTTACTAAATTTAGAAAACAATTTCTTCTCTCTCAAAATCTACAGCACAGTTCTCAAACGTTCGGCGTGCTCGGTTTCATCTCGAGAATAAATCAAAATATCATCTATGAATACCACCACGAACTTATCCAAATAAGGTAAAAAAATTCAGTTCATTAAATCCATAAAAATAGTCGGAGCATTAGTTAAACCAAAAGGCATCACAAGAAATTCGTAGTGTCCATACCTCGTTCTTAAAGCGGTTTTTGGCACATCTCACTCTTTAACTCTTAGCTGATAGTAACCGGATCTCAGATTGTTCTTTGAAGACATTGTTGCTCCTTTTAGTTGGTCAAACAAATCACCAATTCTCGAAAAAGGATACTAGTTCTTTATAGTCACTTTGTTGAGCTGACGATAGTCAATACAAAGTCTCATAGAGCCGTCTTTCTTTTTCACAAATAATACAGGAACACCCCAAGGAGAAAAACTGGGTCTTACAAATCCTTTATCTGTCAACTCTTGCAACTGAGCTTTCAATTCTTTCAATTCAGTCGGAGCCATTCTATATGAAACAATAGAGATCGGTGCAGTCCCAGGTAACAAATCAATAGCAAACTCAACTTCTCTAATCGGAGGTAACCCAGGCAATTCCTCTGGAAATACGTCCAAAAATTCACAGGCTACCGGTGCTGATTCAAGCTTTGACTCAATCATCTCAGTATTTAATACATAACCAAGATAAGCTTCACACCCTTTTCTCATGTATTTCTGAGTAGACATGTGCGAAATCGCCATAGGCAATTAATTTGATTCATCTATTTCAACCCGAAGAGTTTCACCATTTTCACATTTCAACTCAAGAATTTTCTGTCTACAATTCACCTTGGCATCATGCAATGTCAACCAATCCATCCCCAAAATAACATCAAACTCATCAAATGGTAACAACATTAGATTAGCCAGAAAACAATGACCTTGAATCACCAAAGGGCAATTCTTCCAAACCTTATCAACTAACACATATTTGCCTAAAAGATTTGACACTTTTATCACAAACTAAGTAAATTCGACAGGAAAACTCTTATTAGATACTAAATTCACACAAACATAGGAATGAGTAGACCGGGGATCAATTAATGCAATAACATTTGTATCATAAAGAGAAAATATACCAGTAATCACATTGGGGGATGATGCATCCTCACGAGCACGTATGGCGTAAGCTCTGGTAGGTGTTCTAGTTTCTTGTCTCACAGCTAAATCTTTCTTCACACTTTTACTTCTAACTTCGCCTCCGGTATTTCTCAGTGGTCTACCTCTGCTAACAGTATTACCCGATCTAACTCTCTGAAATCTTTCTTCTTCCCTCCTCTCAGGGAAATCTTTAATATAGTGTTCTTGAGAACCACACCTGAAACAAGCTCGTTTAATCATCCAACACTCACCAAAATGTCACCTACCACACTCTTGACACTCGGGTCTATTATGTAACAGCCCGATTCTCGGCCTAGTCAGAACAGTGGTTTCGTGACCACAAATCTGACGAGGGAAAATATGATTTTCATTATATTTTTATGGTCTACAATTTCACGAAATACTTTCGTGAAAATTTCGTTCAAAAAATTCGACGTTTGGGCACTTAATTTAGTCAAAAGGACTAAATTGTAAAAAGTGCAAAAGTTGAGTTCTACATGTTAGAAGTGTCTAATTGTTATGAAATTATAAATTGGGGGGTCATTATATGGTAATTAGACCATTAGTTAATTGATGGACAAAAATAGACTTAAGAAATGGGTGAAATAGATTTTTTTTTTAAATGGGGGCATTTTAGTCATTTGGAAATAAAAAGAATAAAAAGGGAAAAAGATGGCAAAAATCATCATCTTCTCCATAGCCTGCTACCAAATTTAAAAGGACTCCATAGCTTGGGTTTCTTCACTTTCTCAAGCTCATAGTAAGTGCATCCTAGCTCCGATTTTAATGTTCTTCGCATTTTTGAAATCCTCGTAACTCGGTTTAGCTTATTTTATCAATAATTCATGTTAGGGTTCATATTTGGAAAAATACCCATAGGTGAAATGTGTTTATTTTGCTGTTTTATGGTAGAATATGAAGCTAGAAATTATGTTAAACAACTTTTGCTAAGCGATTTTAAACGAAAACTGGTAAATTGACATAATCGGTAAAAATAATTAATGTTCAAAAGTGTGTGTTAGAGTGAGAATTTGATGTTTCCATAGAAGGGAAAAATTTTCAGCATGTCATAAAACATAATAATAAGAGATGAAGTTTAATTTTTGAGCTTAGGGACAAAAGTGTAAATATGTAAAAGTTTGGGGGCAAAATTGTAATTTTTCAAAAAGTTGGGTGGAGGACTATTTTAAAAAAGTGAACAATAAATGAGTTAAATTTGCTATTATAGATCAAGAAAGATGAGAAGACTACCTCAAACGGGGAAAAGAGAAGATAGTGGAGTAAATTACAAAATTACGATATTTTGCACCGAGGTAAGTAAACATGTGAATTAATGCATTGTTTTGATATTATTTAATATTTTTTGAGATTTAATTGAACATAAAATAATTAATTGACGAAGATCCTAAAAATGTGGTTAAGTTGGGAAAGGTGGTAAAGTGTTGAAAAACACGGTTTTCAGTTGAACACTTGGAATAGACCAGAGTACATTGAATATAAAGGGGGTTGCTAAGTGCTGATTCCCCCAAGGGGCTGCTAAGTGCTGATTCCCCAAATCATTGGTGGTTGCTAAGTGCTGAATCCACCGATAACAGATAACATTCTGAGTGTTCAACGGGAAAATTGGAAAGGTGAATATTTATATATGGTGGACAAGGTTATGTGAGGAATATTGGGTTTGATACTTAATCAACCCATGTGTAAAGTGAAAGGAAATACCAAAACTTCAAAAGAGCAAATTTAAATATAAAACTGTTTTGTATAACAACAGTTGGGCAACTTTGAAAAATCACCATAAATGGTGGAAAACAAATTAGAGGCTGAATAATATATGAAATTGAAGCTGAATGAGTCTATTTTCATATGAAAGGAACAGAGAAAGCAAAGAAGTAGTATATTTGGGGACATTTAAATTTTATTGAGGTAGGGTTGGATTGATTTCGAAATCCCCTGTTCCAACTTTAGAAAATCACCAAAAATTGTACAAAAATAATTATGGCTTGAAATTTACATGCTTGAATTCTTTAATGAGACTATTTTTAAAAGAAAGAAATGAGAACATTATTTGAATTTTTTATAGGGAGATAAGTAAATTTTAGTAAGGAGAGGTCAGAACTGTCGGGCAGTGAAATAAGGGAATATTTAGAGAATAAAATGTACTAATTGGCTAAGCCAAAAATTCTGAAAATTTTATGGAAAATTTTTGGAAAAATTTTTGGGAAAATTTACAAAACTTAATTTGGAGCCCTGTAGCTCCAGATAAATATAAATTAGTGACTGTGACGCAGAAAAACAGCTTGTTGGAAGTTGAGCAAACAATGAAATTTTTGTGTAGTTAAAATTATGTTACTTTGTAATCATGTGAGAAATTTATTTATTTTTCATGTGTTTACTTACTAAGCTATATGCTTACTCTTTTTATTTTCCTTGATTATAGTGACATCGATCAGCCTTTAAATTGGACGAAGTCGAACATCACCCACACTATCATCAACTTTTGGGTATTTTGGCAATCAACACTTTTGAAACATGGCATATATAGATGACTTTATGTAATGTGGTATAAATATGTATATATATAGTATTGTTCGGTTTAATATGTTGGTGTTTATTAATGGATAAATTATGTCTGAACATATAACTGTAATTGGTTGGAAATATTGAAGTTGTTTGAAATTGTCTTTGGAAATTTACAAGGGGTTTTATGTAAAAATAAGCAGAAATGTTGCCGAAATTTAAAAAAAACAAAACTATAAGTGTTTGAGTTCTAGTAATAGCTCATACTCTGTTTCGGTAAGGAACACGCGTAAGGGGGGTTACATGTTATGCCCCACATTGCCCACACTTGCCATTGAAGTAGCTTGAGCTTTAGCACCTGAATATGACTTCCCACGGTCTCTATGTGAATACCCTGCTAAAACAGTTAATCGTGGATTCATCTCATTAAACTTCTTTGATTTGGATTGAAATGTCTTACTTATTGGCCTTTTTCTTACATCTCGAGCCTCAATCTCAGCTTTTCTCTTTTCTTTATTCAATTCATCGTCCTTGCAAGCTCGATCAACCAGTACCACAAATTCTTTCAGTTCTAAAATCCCAACGAACAATCTGATATCTTCGTTTAACCCATCTTCAAATATTTTACACATGATAGCCTCCATTGACACACACTCCTGAGCATATTTACTGAGTCTAACAAACTCTCTTTCATATTCTGCCATAGACATTCGGCCCTACTTCAATTTGAGAAACTCTTTGCATTTTTTATCAATAAACCGTTGGCTTATGTACTTCTTTCTAAATTCTTCATAGAAGAAATCCCATGTAACTTTTTCTTTCGGAACCACAGATACTAGTGTTTTCTTCCAACGATATGCTGAATCCTTCAGTAAAGATATAACACATTTCAAACACTCTTCGGGAGTACAAGATAACTTATCAAATACCCGGATAGAATTTTCAAGCCAAAACTCTGCCTTTTCAGGATCATCAACTATATTAGCCCTGAAATCTTCAGCCCCTTAGTTTCAGATTTTATCAACTGGAAGTTTACTCAATCTTACCAAATCAACACCTTGTGGAGCTACGGGAACCGGTTGGGGAATAGGAGGGGGTGGAGGAGGTTGAACATTCGGATTTGCTCAAACAAATTCTATACACCAATTATTCATCATATAAAGGAAGGCTTCTCGAGCCCCATCACCCTGACTATGTGTTTCAGGTCTACTTTCCTCAGGCACGGTCCTTTACGCTGGAGCAGGAGCATTACTCTCTACATCATCTGTTACAGCTCGGTCGGGATCCATTTACTATATAAAAGCACAATTTAAATTGTCAGGAATCATCACACTATCACAATATATTTATGGCATGTATAGATGGACTTTCACACACATTAAATTAATCTGAGAACCGACTAAACTATAGCTCTAATACCACTAAAATGTAACACCCCTTACCAGTGTTCCTCGCCTGAATAGAGTATGAGGTATTGCTAGAACACAAACACTTGTTATCGTTCCAACTGAGTTTTTTTTTTTACGAAAATTTTGACATAATCCCCTTTATAAATATGTAACCTCATCTGCAAATTTTCAGATCGTAACCCAGCCAATTCCAATGTTTCAACCAACATTTATATTCTCAAATATATTTAAATCATACTTAACATTTTAACTACAATCATTAGCATTGTATAACATAATTTATCAAATAACATACACTAACATTTAGGCTAAAAACTTTGTAACATATAACATCAAAATCAAGTCTTCTATGCATGCCATAATTTAGAAATATTGATTACAAAATACCAAAAGTTGTGGATAGTGTAGATGAGTTCCCGAATATTTCTGAATTCCGAGCTGAATTGGTAACACTATAAAACAAGGGGAAAGAAAGAGGAGTAAGCATATAGCTTAGCAAGTAAGTATGTAATTAATAAACAAGTTTCTAGCATGTTTCCATAGATAATATAATCTTAATCACACATAAAATCACTATTTATTCAAGTTCTAGCAAGCTGTTTATTCGCGTCACAGTCACTAAATTTTTTTATCCAGAGCTACGGAACACCAAACTAAGATCCTTAAATTTTCCTTGAAACTAGACTCATATATCTTCTTACCATAACATTTTCAGAAATTTTGGTTTAGCCAATTAGTACAGTTTATGCTTTAAATATTCCCCTGTTTCAGTACTCGACAGCTCTAAACCCTCTTCACTAAAAATTAACTATCTCTTTGTACAGAATTCAAATGATGTTCCTGTTTGTTTCTCTTGAAAACAGACTCATTTAGAAATTTAAGCATGTTAATTACAAACCATAATTATTTTTTTACAGTTTTTAGTAATTTTCCAAAGTCAGAATAGGGGATTTCGAAATCATTCTGACCCTGTCTCACTAAAATTCAAATATCTCAAAGTATTTAACTCTTTTTCATATTTTGTTTGCTTTATGTGAAAATAGAATCATTCAGCTTTAATTTCATATCTCATCAAACCCTTAATTAAATTTACAACATTTTTTGTGATTTTTCAAAGTTACACAACTGCTGTTGTTCAAAGCTGTTTTATTTCTAAATTTACTCTTTAAAAGTTTTAATACTTCATATCATCTTACTCAAGGGTCGATTAAATATCGAACCTAATATTCATCATGTAATCTTATCCATTTCACATGTACCTTCACTTGTCTAATTTCCCCGATGAACACTTTAGAATATTAACTATTACTCGATGGAATCAGCACTTAGCAACCACCTTATATTCTGTGATACGTGGAATCAGCACATAACAACCCCTTCCACAATCAAGGATACAATGGAATCAGCACTTAACAACCACCTTTAGAATCAATAATTTGTTGAATCAGGACTTAGCAACCCCTCGGGGAATCTGCACTTGGCAACCCCTTTTTGATCAGAGTTTCGGGGAATTTGCAGTTAGCAACCCCTTACATTCAATGAATCCCAGTCTAATCCGAGTGTTCAATCGGGAACCTTATTTTACAACATTTTACCAACTTTTTCAAATTTAACCACATTTTTGTAATCTACATAAAATATTTATTCTATATTCAATCATATCTCAACAATATATTAAATAAAATTAAAATAATGCATTACTCACATACAAACATACCTCGGTGCAAAATATAGTAATTTTGCAATTTAGTCTACGATCTTTTCCTTTCCCCGATTGAGATTGATTCCACGTTCTTCTTTATGTATAATATCAAATTTAACTTGTTTTATATTCACATTTATCAAAACATGTAACACCCCAAACCCGGCCTAAACATTATGGCTGAATCTTGTGATGTCACATTGTAACACCCCTTACCCGTATTCTACGCTAGAATAGGGTACGAGGCATTACCAAAATAAATACACTTATAAACATATTAAACTGAGTTATAAAATTTCATCCAAATTAAAAACTTTCAAATTATTATCTTCGAGTCGCTAATTAAGGTTTACGGGGCCCAATACATAACCATTCATATGCTCAATATATCCGTTAAATCAATCCAATATTGAAGAATCCACTTTAAGTCAGAATTAATATTAATCACAATCATAAATCTTTTCATATTATTTTCATATACCACTAACTGAACTTCGAATGTCAATTTACGAATAAGTAATTCACTAACACATTCTGGTATACACAATGTTTAATTGATGAAATCATTTAATTGAGCTAAATTTCATATTCACTCCAAATTTTCTTCTATATCCATAAATGCTTTCACTTACCATTTGCCTAACCAATTTCTCGAACCAAGCTATCACACAACAATAATACATCACTTGTGCTTCTTGAATTCAATGTTCAAATCTTATCACCATCAAATCCATGTCATTCGAATACTTAAAGTTTATTCAAGCATATATTATTACGCTTTATGTACCAAGCATATGTCAAAATTACGAATTTGCAATCAATTCATTTGTCATTTATTTGACTAGAAAATTAATCTCAAAATTTATAACATTCCATTACTTAAGATATGTCATAAAACACTCCTTTAACATAAACTAGCATCGTGGTCAAATTTTCAGTATGCTATTTATTCCCCTTTTTCCGAATCACATAGCAAAATATTACAAATATGTATATATTTGAATACTATAATTATGCATCAACTTACCAACATGAGTTAATTCATGAGCCACTCATGACATCATTTCATGCCAAATATACCACACGCATATGCTATGAAACTTTATTTTCTCTCATGAGCTTACCATGACCAGTAATGCACCAATATAAGCATCACTCCTATTTCAACATTTATCGATTATAATCAGACATTTAACCAATTATACACAATTAATTCATATACTTTATTGTCCTCCTCCTCCTCTCCATCCCACATCCTTTATGTATATGACATGCTTAAATAGCATTATACATAATTTCACTATTCACTTATATTTAAATTCAAAGCTATCTAGTCGAGTTACAGTCACTAAATTATTTTTATCCAGAGCTACAGAGCTCCAAATTAATTTCCGGTAATTTTCCCTGAAACTAAACTCACATATCTTCTTACTATAAACTTTTCAGAATTTTTGGACTAGCCAATTAGTATAGTTTATTCTTTAAAGTCACCCCTGTTTCACTGTTCAACATCTCTGACCTCTCTTCACTAAAAATAAATTATCTCATTGTACAGAATTCAAATGATATTTCCATTTATTTTCTTGGAAAATAGACTCATTAAGGATTCTAAACATATAAATTAAAACTCATAATTATTTTTTTACAATTTTTTATTATTTTCCAAAGCCAGAATAGGGGATTCCGAAATCAATCCGACCCTGCCTCACTAAAATTCAAATATCTCAAAATATATAACTTTTTTACTTGCTTTGTTTCTTTTATGTAAAAATATACTCATTAAGATTTCATTTTATATCTTATTCACTCTATAATTCAATTTCCACCATTTTTCGTGATTTTTCAAAATCACACTATGGTTACTATCCAAAACTATTTTGTTGCTAATTTTACTTTTTCATAATTTCACTTTTTCACTTTCAATCATTATTCAATTCAATTCCACAAATATATTCACCATTCAATGACACTTAATCATTACATGATCTCATGTATTTTCACTTAGTCAATTTCCCGATGAACACTTCGGAATAATAACAGATACACGGTGGATTCAGCACACAGCAACCACCCTTTGTAATCAATGATATCCGGTGGGATCAGCACATAGCAACCACCTTATAATTAATGATAATGGTTCACATTGTAGCCTGCACATAGTACTACAAATGTGATCGAAGCTATCCGGTACGCATAGTAGCATGCACATAGTACTACACATGCGACCTATCATTCTGGTACACGTAGTAACCTGCACATAATACTACACACGTGACCATCACTTTCACTTTCACATAGTGGCTTACACACACTCCATGCCACACATGTGATCATTTCTGTCACTTCATTCGTATCCCTTTTATTCCGAATGTTCAATCGGAAAATTTCTCACTTTTTCTCATTTTTTTCTTTTTCACTAATCAAAGTCAATTCCTTGTCTTTCTTGACTTATAATAACACATTTAACTTATTTAACACTCACATTATTCAATCCTGTCCAAAAATCACATTTTGGAAAAATTACATTTTTGCCCCTAAAATTTCACAAAATTATGATTTTTCCCCTAGGCTCAGAAATTAAACTTTATTCCTTTTTCTCATGTTTTATGACCTGATGAACATTTTTCCCTTCTATGGAAACATCAAATTCTCACTCTAACACTTACTTATGAACATTAGGTATTTTTACCAATTATGTCAATTTACTTGTTTTCACTTAAAATCGGCTAGCAAAAGTTATTTAACATAATTTTAAGCTTCATATTCTACCATAAAACATCGAAATAAACACATTTCACCTGTGGCTATTTTCCAAATATGAACCCTAGGTTAAATTATTGCTAGAATAAGCTAAATTAAGTTATCGGGACTCCAAAAACGTAAAGAACATTAAAAATGGGGCTTGGAATCACTTACTATGGAGTTGGAAGCTTGAAAACCCCAAATATGGCTTTTCCCTTGCTGATCTCATTCACCATGGAGAAGATGGACAAATTTTTGGCTATTTTGGCATTTTTAATTCTTTTAATTACTAAATGACCAAAATGCCCCCAACTTAAAAATTTCCTATTTCACTTATCTCTTGTCCATTTTTGTCCAACAAGTTAACCAATGGTCTAATTACCATTTAAGGACCTCCAATTTAAAATTTCATAACAATTGGACACTTCTAACATGTAGGACTCAACTTTTGTATTTTTTACAATTTAGTCCTTTTGGCTAAATTGAGTGCCCAAACGTCGAAATTTTCACAAAATCATTCCATAAAATTGTAGACCATAAAAATATAATAAAAAATGAATTTTTCCTCATCGAATTTGTGGTCCCGAAACCACTGTTCTGACTAGGCCTAAAATCGGGTTGTAACAAAATCGTCCTCGACTCAATTTTTGGAAAATTTATGATTTTACCCCTAAAATTTTTCATATTTCCACTTTTGTCCCAAAGCTCGGAAATTAAACTTCATCTCTTATTCTTATGTTTGATGACATGCTGAACATTTTTCCTTTTTATGGTAACATCAAATTCCCACTCTAACACTTACTTATAAACATTAGGTATTTTTTTCGATTATGACGTTTTACTCGTTTTCACTTAAAATCGCTTAGAAAAAGTTGTGTAACTTAATTCCAAGCTTCATATTCTACCATAAAACATCAAAATAAACACATTTCACCTATGGGTATTTTTCCAAAACTGAACCCTAGGTTAAATTATTGCTAGAATAAGCTAAACCAAATTACTAGGACTCCAAAAACGTAAAGAACACTAAAAACGGGGCTTGGGATCACTTACTATGGAGATTGGAAGCTTGAAAACCCTTCACTTAAAAATATCCTATTTCACTTATCTCATGTCCATTTTTGTCCACAATTTAACCAATGGTCTAATTTCCATTTCAAGACCTCCAATTTAAAATTTCATAAAAAATTGGACACCTCTAACATGTAGAACTCAAATTTTGTACTTTTTACATTTTAGACCTTTTGACTAAATTGAGTGCCCAAACGACAAAATTTTCGAACGAAATTTTCACGAAATCTTGTCGTGAAATTGTAGGCCACAAAAATATAATGATAATAAAATTTTTCCTCGTCGGATTTGTGGTCCCGAAACTACTGTTCCAACTAGGCCGTAAATCGGGCTGTTACAACAAAAGTATATAACAACAATATAATCCAAAAGAAAATAATAAGATGAAGTACAAATTAGCAAAATTTCAAGAACGTTTCACCATATTTGTTTTTTTGCCGTGCAATGCTCGATGCCGAATGCCGTCAATGGAGGAGGAATCAACAATGTGGCAGCAAAAGTTAACAATGGAGTTTGGATTCTATGAAAAATATGAAAGAGAGGAAGAAAAGGAAGAAAGGAGAAGGATGTGGTTGTTGCGACACCCCAAACCCGAACGAGACGTTCTAACCTAAATTTCAAACATCACATTAGCCACTAAAGTGACTCCCAGTTAAAACACCACAAAACACACCATCCAACCAATCACACCGAACACTTGCAACATTAATCATATGAAAAATATTCCAAATTGCGTGCCTTTCTAAAACTCCATTAAAATAAGACACGAAAATTCATGTTTAAGGCACTTGCGAACCCACCTCACGGCGAACCTAATCAAAATCCCAACAGCTCACGTGACACCTTGTGAGCACTAGCTCACGACCTACCCGTGAACCCAATTCGCGACCTGCCTTGCGACACCCCTGATTCACATCCTAACTAGTTAACCTAAGTCGCATCTTACCCTACAATCCCTAAAGACTAGCGAACCTTTCTTCAAATCTAATAGACTCGCATACAACACTCTCCCTGCTTTGCTAATTATTAAGCGATTAGATCACTCACAAACTCCTTTATTTGGTGAACCAATCTAATCTGCGAACCCACTATATTTGGAAAACTTCCTATTGGTGAGGACTATACTTTGGTGAACACCCTTTCATTTGGCGAGCTACCCACTTTGGCAAACTCTCTATGGTTTGGAAAATCCCTCCCAATTTGGTGATCCCCTACTAGTGAGTTCCCTAATGGTGAACACTACGTTTTTGGCAAGCACCTTCCCAACATTGTTCATTTTACTATTTTTGTTATTTGTGGTTTCAACACATCCCATTTTGTTACTTGTGACTCCTACTTGCTTTTTATCTACCTATTAACACATCCCCTAACCAATTTGCAGATTCTTACAACATATTATAACATACTTTCATACTTATTAATCAACATATTGATTCATACAACATGACATAAGGAGTGTACCTAAACAATCGACGAGCTCCTTGTTCTGTGTAAATATGTTAATTCATCAAATTATCAACCATTCAACATGTAATACAATCAAATCAGTCAAACATTCAGACAAGCAATTATAAAATTAAAAAATTAAACACTTAAACACTCAAACAACCCACCAAAAATTATTTAAAAGTATGGTCTAATTCTAATCCCTTAGGACGATCCCACATTGCCTTCCACTTTGGGGTTTGAAAACACGTCACATACTCAAAGAGATTTGCCTTATGTTGGATCATCAGATTGCCACGCTTTACAACTAGTCTTACGAGTGACTTATCCGCAAGGTATATGCAAGGAGTATGAGCTTATTGAAGCTTAATGAGTGCTTAAGCATACAAACATGTAATCACATCAATCATGCTAAGATTTATACATGTGGTAACCGTTCACATATAATACAATTTTCATACACAACATGGTGTCATATTGGCAATTTGTGAATGTGAAACATACTAATATTATATACGCATTGGATAAACAAATCTCAAAAACACTCCAAATGACTCGATGAGTCGTACGCTATCTCCATAGAAGTGTAGAATGATTGCTCACACTTTCCAAACACACCACGCTATCAACGGTGAATGGAGTTATGCTCAAAATTCCCTTAATTCTCCAACGCTATCTCCAGGCCACAATGTCTTAACACACAGTAAAAAGGGTGAGTATTCACAATCCTATGGTATGCTAATGATATCTAACAGTTTTAAATGTTCACAATGCCAAGATATCAATTTTAACATATTCGCTATACACAATATAATAGGGCTTGCAATATTGTAGAGCTCACAATACACATAAGTTTGGAATAACATGGAAATACATACATCATATGGGTTCACAATTTATAGAGGTTCACATGGCATATGGGGTTCGCACATTGCAATGGATTCAGATACATCATAGGGCTCGTATACATTAAGGGTCGCATAGAATTATAGGCTCACATTCATTAGGTCTCACAGAGAATTATAGGCTCGCGTAGAATTATTAGCTCGCATGCATTAAGGTGATACGGTTCGCATATTTCAAGTGATAAGGTTCACATAAAATTTTAACAGGGTTCACACATTAAATAAGAGGGTTTGCATGCCTACCTGGCTTTCCTTATCACGCGAACTTGTGTTTATGCTACAATGTGGAAGAACACTTACCTGCAGTTCATAGCTTACTGCCAAGCCTATACCACTTTCTGCTTGCCTTTAACCTTACTTGATGAGGCACCTTCGCTATGACCAGAGGCTTCGCATAACACACAAATGCACAAGCACACAGGTCACTATCGTTCACAATAAATTAACCTCCCTAACAATCATAGCAACAGCTCGCCATTCTCATCAACTGGCGAGCTCACCTCGTGGAACTCCAATCTATCAATTACATTGTTTTAACACAATTAAAACTCTAATCCTTGCTTCCTAATCCCTTAACTAGTGTTTAATTATAGATCTAGGCCATTAATTTCATTTAATTTCACAAATCAAAATTTTCTGCAAAATCACATTTGTTTTCAATCTCAAGAAGAAAAATCATTTGATTCAAGAAATTATTTAAAGACTTGTTAAATCATGTTTAGAAACCTCTTAATTATGTCAAAATGAGTTGAAAATCATTTTAAAATCATCATTTAGCACTCTATTACGAGATCTACCATTTTATGTAAAATCAAGCATTAAAACCATAGATCCTATGATTTCTTGATTAGATCTATAAAACACAATTCAAATCACATATTAAATGTTTAAACCACTAGAAATAAGAATATTTACCTTTAGTTCAAATATCTCCATGAAATTGGATTAATTTGAGCTAAATCGAGCTAAGTGTTAATAGAAAATTGGAGGAGAAAGAATGAATTTCTTTTAAAATTGAAGAAGAAAAAGGTGTTTGGATGCTAAGAAAATAAAACAGATGAAAGGAATTTTTAAAGAAAACTCATGATTTAAGATTTAACAAATTTTTTAAATGGGTGTAAATGAGGAAGGAAGGGATGGTGGGTGGTCTTATATAGCCAACCAAACTTTAAAATTTGGGCTATTTACCCCTAAGCCTACTCCTATCTTCTCCCTTGTTCTAATAACTCCAATTCCAATTAAAACTCTTTTTTTTGCACATTTAACTTCTAATTTAAAAACCATTTTAATTTAATCCTCACTACATATTTTTATTAACCCAATTATTATTAACTAATTATTTATTTATTTTATGCTATCTTAATTTCTATAACACTAATCCCAATTCTCACTCGAGCCCATGATTTAATTACCCAGTTCTACTAACTTGGTTTTGGGGGTGTCACAACTTCTACTAGGGAGTTTAGGTGTCTAATTAGAATGTGTTTAGTGAAGTAATTAGAGCTAAAATGGGTTAGGTTTAAATAAGGGGTCCGGCGGGTTGGGTAGGGATCGGGTCAAAAAGTTACAGACCCGACGTCGGTGTCACGACACTGGCCTTGTTTATCAAAGTAATTTAGGTTCAAAATATAGTATCTTGTCACCGAGGCTTGTTGTCGCGACACAAGCATGCAATTTTAAAATTAGGACCTCCGAAGTCCGTGTCGCTATACTGGGATGCAGTGTCACAACACGGCCCTATGTTTAGCACCCCTAGAGTATTCAAAGTTTTATGTCGCAACACCAAGATTCTCTGTTGCAACACAACCCTCATTTTCCCAAAAGTCGTATTTTCAGACGTGTTTAACCCTTCAGTTTACTCCTAATTCGAAACTACCGTCCCAAGTGGCCACCCTTTGGCTTCCTAAGGTCATAATCCTATCCTAATTAAAATTACTGAACCTAAATAAAGTTCCAAAATTTGAAAAAAATTAAATGCTCAGTAATTTACAACACGAATTAAAAATTAAATGATTAATTTTATGTGTGGCTACCGGATTCATCCGATAACCCATGAATTTCCTTCATTGAATTTTTGTTCTATTGTCACTCGTTGCGATCCGTCCAGCATATGCCCTTCCATTCGGGGTTTTTCCAATTATCTCGTTCCCTGGACCTATTCATTCCTACACACATCAAACCATAATCATACCTTCAATCAAGGTTGTTAGGGATAATATAATAAATTGCATAACAATTCTCCCTGAATTGATTTTCTAATTCCCCATTTTGGGATTCATTATCACATTTGAACACTTCTATCTCGCCATTGATTTTCATTAATTCAATTTTCTTGAGATCGATGATCGATCTAGGTGTGGCCAAAAATGACCTACCTAACAAAATGAGAATATCTTGATCTTCTTTGAAATCAAGGACAACAAAATTGACAAGTATAATAAAGCTCTACACTTTCACTAATACATCCTCAAGTACACCTTTAGGGTGTACTAATGGCCTATCGGCTAATTGCAGTGTTATTGTTGTGTTTTTTAATTCCCTCAATCTGAGCTTCAGGTACATAGATAGGAGCATGAAATTAATATTGTCCCCTAAATCTCAAAGGGCCTTACTAAAATGTTTTTCCCCTATCTCGACAAGAATTGTAAAACTACTCAGATATTTTAATTTCGGGGGTTTTGTCTGGAAATTATCACACTGTTGGAGGCATCAATATTAATTTCCTCACCCTTTTTTAATTTCTTATGCCTAAACATGATTTCTTTTAAGCATTTGGCATATTTCAGTATTTTATTGATTAATTCCAGAAATGGCAAATTGACGTTAAGGAATTTAAATAGATTCACAAAACTCACAAATTTTGCTTAATCCCTTCATTGTTTGTCCTCCAACCTTGATGGAAAACGGTATGTGTTTTGAGGCAAGCTTCAAATGTTTCACAATTTTTGGCTACTTTCTCCATTTGCTCCTCAGGTTTGGTCTTATCAAAGGTTTTGTCGACCCTATTGATCATATCATCCTCCTTTTTCATGGGCGTACTTAGGTTTACAAGGGTTTTGTAACACCCTTTACCCAACCCAAATCATCAGATTCAAATATCAGCTGTTACGACAAACAAACACTTAGGAAAATTTTTACAATTGCACAAAACAATCTAAACATACTTTTATTTCTTTTTCAACTATTTTTAAATCCAAGATTTATAATAGAAAATGTCTAAAAATTACATTAGACTTTCAAAATAGCATATGCATTTACAACTAAAACTTTGTTAAAAATAGACTCTTCATGGTGTAGTATACTAAGCGTCGTACTCCTATAATGCCCTTTGTATTCATAATATTGCAACTCTAACTACAACCCTAGCACAATCTTGGCTTGGTCCCTCCTAGCGTATTCACTTTTAAAATGAACTTGCAACACAAACAAATATTTTTAAATTCATACAAACTTAGTAAGTTTTAACCCAATTTACTTTGAAGAATTTCTTATTGAATTCTTCATCTTGAAGATTTTGGATATCCTCTTTATCTTTTGAGGATACTTTCTTAATATCGGGCGTATACATATACGCCAACTTCCATACTTAACCATCCTACACACAGTTCATTCCTTGAGCAGATTTCAGACTTCACCACTCAATACAGGTCTCATTCCTTTTCGGAAAATGAATACACTTCTCAAAAGGATATCCATACAGAACCTACCTTCGACGGATTCTCACTCAGTTGGATGTTGAATACCTTCCCCAGGATGGGGTACTTATAGATACTATTCTTGGCGGATACTTATACTAACTGATCTTTTAAGATTAACTTCATACATATCCTACATTTGCATATTCTCATACTGAATTAACAACTATCAGATTACCAGTTAGATCATGCCTTAAATAACTCAAATCAAAACTTATTCTAGTGGATGAAATCTTTTAAGTTGTCTCGTGGAATCCCAGACGACCATGTTACATATATGAGAATGCTCTGATTTGATAGAAAACTTATACATTAGATAACCTTTTTATATACGGTGTGAAATGCTCAAATTTTGTAGATATCAGATAATTCAAATTACTTCTCTACATAGCATAAACCAAATTCAAATCTGACAAACTCTTAGACTACTAATAATTATGAATACGCCAAATTACCTGTATTGGCAGACTACTATGGCAGATTCACACTTCAAAAACACTATTGAGAACTATTTCAGGAAATGCTATAAGTCATATTCAATTTCATCACAAGGCTAACCAAACAAAGATGTTTTCAAACTTACTGAGATCTCTACCACAGAGTTATCTAGTGAAGAAGTCTCTAAACCTACCCTGATTTCCCTACAAAGGTGGTTATCCAACTCTCACCTCAAGGGTTTTATACAATGTGCCACAAAGGCTTTACAGAATATTAAGTGTTTACTGTCCCAGCCGACTATCTCAAATAGTGCCATGGGTTGCTCCCACATGGTCTTATACATATCTTCATGTCGTGTTCTGCCAGTCCAGTTTACATCTCACTGGAGGATACACCAATAGTATCCTCGTTGTCATATGATGCCATGGGTCTCTACCACATGGTCTTTCACACAATTCTATATCGTAATCTGCCAGTCCAGTTAGTAATGTTCCTGCCTTAGCGAAGGCATCACAAATGGTCGTGTTACTCACTTAACGCAAAATGCACTTACCTATATTCGTTCACACTTCTGGTGAACACATATTCTTTCATACCTAATTTCACAAGCATACATACCACACATCACTTTAATCAAGCAACAACTCATATACCCCATTTGTAATTATGCAGAACCTTTACAATAATTTACACACATAAACTCACCAACTATTTGAGAAGACATCAACATTTTATCTACCATTATATACTAACATGCATGAATCAAGACAGAGACTCACCTGAAACTCACATTTACTGTAGCTCAAAGTTTTAAAGTCGATCATCATTTCCGCACTAGCAGTAACAAAAGGAGGTTGAAACATCCATCGATTAACCAAAAAACCTTAACTTCTAGGTTAAGAAAGAGGAAAATAATGTTTAGATCTAAGAAGAAGAACCATGGGGTAGGACAGAAAGAAGAAAAACCATCTCCCTATTCTCTTCTTACCATATATATACATATACTCAGCTTCTCTTAGTAGATCTTGACAAGTAGTCATATTTATTGAAATTATTATTTGTTTTTCTACTAAAAATTTGCGGCAAGTAGAGGAAAATCCAATGAAGTTGATGTTTAAAGGTAGGCCAGTCAAGAAGAGAGTCAAATCAATCCAATTAACCCTCAACTAATCTCATTACAAGAACCAACTAGAATAGTGTTCATGCAAACCAAACATATTACAGCTTGGCGGTGACTCGCTATGGCATGGTCTTAAAAACACTTAAGTGCCTTACAGTTTTCTCATATACTTAGTAAGAGCTTCTTGCTAAGCCAAAACTCTAAGGTGTACCCTATATTTGTCGTACCCTTTCTTCAATTGAAGAATACCCCTAGATGAAACCCTTAGATACTACTTTGGGCGGATACTTTATGCGCCAACTTTAGTTTGCCAAAAGTTTATAAGATTGTCGACATGCTACCATAGTGCGCCAAAATAGGTAACCTTCATGTTGATTCACCTTCATCTTGGATCCGCCAAATTTGGAGTGTGACAGGTTTACCCAAGCAACGTGTGATAGTATTTACATGCTCTTTTCCGTCCTTCTGAGGGTTGTATTGCGTATTACTTGTAATGCATGTACCCATTTGCCTTCGCATTTCATTCAATACACTCACTATGTTATGCACTTCTTTTTTTAATTCAGCCATATCGGCACAGGTTTTGGCGCATTAAGATTTTACTTATTGAATGTCAGACCTCATCAACTGCATCTCTCCTTCAATTCGATCTAGTCTTTGACCACAACCAACATGTTCATTTCCCATGTGTCTTTCTTGAGATATTTGTAAATGGGGGGCTGATACGGAGGATTCGATGCATCAGGTTTCCACCCCCTTAATTGCCTCCCCACTTTATATTAGGATAGTCTTTCCAACTGGGGTTATAAGTGTTCGAATAGGGATTTCCTCCCCTATTGCCTAAGTAACTTACCTCTTTCGGCTGATTATCTTAGTACGACACATAGCTTCAAGTAGCATCATTCATGGAGGGATTGACATTAGTCTCTAAGCAGTGTAACTTTTCTAATATTTGTTGATATTTGTCGTCTTCTTTGACCGCTTTAGCCGTCGACAGCTTTGGGTTATACGAAAGTCACTCGCTGGGCAACATGTGCGAGTTCACCGCCATGTCTTTAATTAATTGATAGGCTCACTCATAGGTGTTGTTCATGAAAGCCCTGCCGAATGCACCATCTATTTCGACTCTCAAGCTACCACCCAACCCATTGTAAAATATGTGTAGTTGTTGCCATTCTTACATTCCATGGTGTGGGCACTTCCTAAGAAGTGACTTAAAAATGTTCTCACACTTTATATAGGCTCTTGCCCTCAATTTTCTTGAAATTGGCGATGTTGCGTCTTAACTGGATGGTTCTACTAATGGGAAAGAATTTATGTAAAAACTTTCTCACTAATTCGTCCTATGTGGTAATGGAACCAGGGTCTTATGAGCTAAGCCAATCATACGCATTCTCCCATAATGAAAAAGGAAACAACCAAAGACAAATAGCTTCATTAGTGATCCCATAGCTAGAGGAACCTTTTTAAGTACTAATTAAGGTCTTCCATCATATTGCCCCAGAATTGCAAAGTGTTATGGATGATTTGTATGGTAACTGCCTTCATTTTGAAATTATTGGTGTTAATCGCAGGCCTCTCAGTACTGCCTCGGATTACGTTTAAAGTAGGTAATACATATTCATGCAATGTTCTTTCTTGTCAAGCCATCAATGGTTCTCTTCGAAGTTGTGCTGGTGGTTCGTCAAGCAATGGGTTTTCCCAAGGTAAACTAGTTACCAAGGTGGATTGTTTTGCATTTGCTGACAGGTTCGTCTTAGAAATCTCTCTAGTTCAAGGTTTGGTTCGATTGGGATAGTTCCACTTTGAGTCATACATTGAAATCAAAGAAATTAAAACAAAATTAATAACTTCAAATTCAATCGAATAAAAATAAAATTCATATCTATAATTCTAAATTTTTCTATTTATCCTATTAATTTAAAGAAAATAAAATTTTAATTAAGTTAAAGATTAACTCATATCAGTGTTCCTAATTAATATTAGAATTTGAGTTTTACCGAATTAGCTATTAACTAACGAGTTATTACCTTTCGGCCTCTAACTAATTAATTAATCGACCAATACTCACTTATCTTTCAAACTCACTTTCTTGACCATGATAAATTATGATTTACTCGGTAAACTCATCTTTCGACCTCGTTTATCCTAAATTACTTCCTAGGGTTGCCAATCCTAAGGTTTAATCAAACATAATTGAAACCAACTAATTCGAAAACAATCCCTAATTTTTCTGTTAATTATTCTCACATCCGATCGTTAATCTCCCTAAGGAAATATTCCCTAATTTCCTTAATTTCATGGATCTAAATGCAATTTTCCCTAATTTCATATTAAACATGCAAAACAAATAATTAAATAGAAAAAGGGAATAAATAAATTGATCACTTTCAATATCAATTTGTGCACGAAAGTCGAAATTCGTTTAACATTTGCGAAGATAATGTCGATTACAATTGAAAACCTAAATAAACGAAGCTTGGATCCAAATCAAATCCAAGTCAGAATAAAGGAAACAATTGTGTTTTTTAGTTAAAAAACTAAATTGAAATAAAACTAATATTGAAAATAAACTCCTAGAAATCTAATCTAGAATGGCTCTCTCGGCCAAGCCTCCTAAACTTAGGCTAAAATCAATATTTATAGCCAAATGTTCTACCCTAACTAGGTCAATTAGAAGACATAAAGTTGAATAAGATGTGTTGTATAGGTAAAAATACCCCTAACTTAAAATTGCATTCCATCACTACGATGTTGGGACACCACAGGACTGGTGTCGCGATACTGTACTTCGTGGGTGACTTTCTTGGCTTCGAACTATGCGTTGCAACACCACATGCCGGTGTCGCAATGCTATCGTCATCCTTCATATTCTTAGCCTGAAAATAGTGTCCCGCACACTAAATCGACTTGTTAAACCTCCCCTAGGCCCGTATTACCCCGTTAGGTCATTCCTTAGCCCAAAATATGCGTAAAAAAGCTTATTTTACTAAAATTAAACATAAGCTGCTAAAAATGGAAAACGTAGCAAACTAAACTGAAACGTCTAGAAAACAAGCTCGTTAAGTACCAAAAAGACTCTAATTTGTCTCAATGAATTGTGGTAGATCACTACTATTATGGGGTACAAGAAGGAGACCTATTCCATCTTGCAAAAATTGTGGAAAGTTTTATATGGGTGGGTATTGGTCAACCATCGATGAATGTTTTAAGTGTGGTTCGAAGGAGCATATGATTAGAGATAGTTAGATATTGTATAAATATAAGTAAGAAAAAATGCCCTGATGAACAACTTTAGGGAACTTATATCAATAGAAATAGAAGATGTACTGAAACTACTATGCTAGACCACCTTATTTGGTTTGTTTTGCATTAAAAGGGCCCCAAATGAGCCTTAAATGCAACTAAACTTTAATGATAGCTTGGAAATGAATCGATTAACTTCAAATAAGCTTAATTAGGTTTAAATGAAGTGAATTAAATGATGTTCAAGTTTAGTGCTAATGGTTCTTAAATGTGGCACCCTCCGTATGAACACGGGTAGGGGTGTTACATTATGCATGGGAAAATCTAGAAATTTTTTTAGCAGAGGTCGAAATTTAATTATAATCGTTTCATATGTCAAAATATAAGTTTATTGTATGTTAATTTATAATTTCATCATTTTTTAAGGGATTAAACTTTTTTTTTTCATTTTTACGGGGGCTAAAGTAGAATTTTACTACATATTAATCTACAATTTCTTTATCTATAAGAGGACTAAATTAAAAAATTTCATTTTATGGGGAGGCAATTTCACTATTAATTTATAGTTTCTCTATTTAGAATATGACAGAATTTAAAACTTTTTTTCGGGAGAGGGGGGGCAAGGCCCTTGCCTGGGTTATGTATTGATACCCAGCCCCTTGGACAGTGTCACTATGTTGTTTTGTGAGCTATGAGCCCATAGAAGTTCATATTTGGTCCCAGACACTTCCAACCACACTGGAACCTCTTTTAAATGATTTTAAATTGTTTCTAAAACCCCCAAATTATTATAAACTTTATTTTATTATTTAATAAAAACGTTTTAAGGTTTGAAATTTTGAAGATATTCAAGATTTTTTGTTAAGCATCTACTCCTATAACATCTCTCATTTGTACCGTAAGTCAGGATAGCGAGGGTGTTACATTGTCGGTGACTATTACATGACTTTTGCAAGTTGGGTGAGCAAAGTGTAATTTTAATATTAGTTTAGTGACGGTTTTTTGTATTTTACATGAGAATGATTGCATAGAGATATTTTCACAAAAAATTTACTTATGGAAAAAGTTTTCTATATTTTTCTGTGTTTTTTATGGAAAATAGTTTGGTAAATGAAAAATAAATTACGAACACTATTTGTACAATTTCCTTCCTTTGTTTCATGAAACTAACTTTGTCAACAAGAAATAAATTATTGGTCATTGGAAAATAACTTTTTTTTTGGAAAATTACTTCTCCTTTTGGATAAAACAGCTTCATTTGAGTAACTTTATTTTTATATAAAATAAACTTGAACAAAGTCAAATATTATTATATTAGCAATAAAATTTTAATTTTAAAATATTAAAATATTAACATCAAATACTGTAATTTTTAATACTATTAAACATACATATTTATATTTAGTGATATATTAAATTATTAATATAATTAATTTTATTTATTGTTCTAAAAATTTAATATTACAATTTTATTTTAATAATAAATTTTAACATTAAACGTAATTTATAATTTATAAATATTTATTAGTTAGTGCTTTATAACATAAAATATGAATATTTTATATAATAAATAGAAATATTTATTTAAATCTTGTATGTAATACCCGAAAATTACTACAAGAAGAAAGTAAGATAATATTCCGATATAGTAAAATAAGGAAATAAAGTGATAAAAGGGTAATTTTGACTTATGTCATCATTAAGAAGTAAATTATGACATATTAATTCAAGAAAGGATTAAATCACAAAAGTGAGAAAAGTTTTGTTGCTCAAGGGTAAATACTCAAAATTTGAGGGGTTAAAGTGCAAATAAGAAAAAGTTGAAGGACCAATAGTGCAAATATTTTAAGGTTGGAATACTCTAGAAACTAAGGAAAATGGATGAATTATGACCAAATTGAATAGGTGTAGAATTATGAGGGACTAAATCGTAATTTTACCAAATTAAGTAATGACTTAAGGATGAAATTTTAAAAGATCATAAAGGGCAAAATGGTCATTTGGAAGAGAGAAATCTAGAAGATAATGATGATGTTGGAGATATTTTAGATTAATTAAATAAATAAATATTAGTTTATTAATATTTTAATTTACTTTTTAAATGACATTTTATTATTTTATTATTTAGTATATATAAGTGGAAAGAAAGATGAAAAGGAACCAACCCACCATCTTTTCCATGCAATTCACGTTAGAAGAGAAGAGAAGAAAGAAAGTTTTGCTTTCTTTACAATTTGGTCCTTCCACCAAAATAATTCACCATTTTCACTTCGAAATCAAAAGAATTTTCATAGCCATCAAGAGAGAAAGATAACAAGGAGACTATGGGGAGCTAGAATATCAAGTTGGATTCAAGAAATTTAAGCTGGAGGAGAGAGAAAATCAAGTTAAAGGTTGAAATCAATAGGACAAGGTAAGAACATTGAGATTTCAATATATTTTTAAGTTTGATATTATTGAAATAGCATGGAAAAGATGTTATAGTAGAGTTTTATTATATAAATTCTTATGTTCTTAATATATTAGTGAAGAGAAAGAAGTGAAAGTGATGGGAAATATTATAGAGAAAGGAATAAGGAAGTTATAAACTTAGTAATTAACATTTTGCACTAAAACAGTTTTGGACAGCAGCAGTAGGTTAAATTTGAAAAATCACCATAAATTTTGGAAATGAAATTAGAGAATTAAAAAATATGAAATTAAATCTTACTGAGTCTAGTTTCTTATTGAAGAAACGTGTAAGTAATGGAAATGTAAATCATGAGATATAATAGATTTTGTGAGACAAGGTCAGAATGATTTTGGGTTCCCCTGTTCTGACTTTGGAAAATCATAAAAATTGTAAAAAAATAATTATTGGTTATAATTTATATGTTTAAAATCCTTAAAGAGTCTATTTTCAATAGAAACAAACGGGGATATTATCCGAATTCTGTACAAGGAGATAATTAAGTTTTAATGAAGAAGGGTCAGAACTGTCAGATAGCAGAACAGAGGTGACTTTAAAGAATAAACTGTACATATTGGCTAAACCAAAAATTCTGAAAATTTTATGGTAAGAAGATATGTGAGTCTAGTTTCAGGAAAAATTAGCGGATCCTAATTTGGAGTTCTGTATCTCAAGATAAAAATAATTTAGTGGATATGACTCAAATGAACAGTTTTGAATAAATTTACAAGTAAATAGTAAAATCATAGATAATGGTACTTATAAGCATATTATATAAATTAAGGATGTGGAATGGAGAGGAGGAGGAATATATATATATATATATATATATATATATATATATATGAATATTCAGCTAGCATGGATAATTTGCACGCTTTTAGGCTCAGGGACTAAATTGAATAAAAGTAAAACTTTAAGGGTATATTTGTAAAATGTCAAAAGTGACCAAATTGCATGAAATGAATTGTTTTATTATTTAAATTAGTAAATTGAATGAAATATTAATTTAGATCAAGATTTGACGGAAATTTGAGAAAATAGAAAATTTTCAAAATGTCCCCAATTTTGGTATTTCTGCAATTTAGCCTCGTAAGTTCATATGAACTATATTCTGTATAATTTTAATTGAAGTGAATGCTATTTGGTAATGAATATTATATATGTGTGTGTGTGTTTGTTATTGGAATTGAATTATTATCGGTAATATGTATAATTATTTGATGCATTGAAATGATTATCGGAAGCTCAATTGAGTTGGAAGCTTGTTGGAGATATATCACATTATCCATTGGTTGTATCGATAATTTTGGATTATTTGATTTTGGTTATAATGGCATGTACAAGTGAAATTGGTTAACGTTAGCTCATTAATGTTTTGATTTTGATTGGTTATAAATATGAATGCTTGATGAAAAGAAAAGTCTGAAAATTAATTAGTAAACTCTGGTAATGCTCTATAACCCTATTCTGGTGATAGATACGGGTTAGGGGTGTTACATTGTATGAATTCATTTATCTTATTCAATTCCAATAAGATATTATCCCTCATATACAATATGAATTTCGATTGATTTTAATTATAAATTAATTATTATTAAATCTATATAAAATATTATTTATTATAAAAATTATCTTATTATAATATAAAATTGATTGTAAAGAAATATATAATTTAGGTTGTGTTTGTTTAACAAATATATATATATATATATATTTGTTTAGAAAAACAAAAAATATTTTATACAAAATCATCTAAATGTTATAAAGTATGAAAATAAATCTTTTTTCAAAAATTATTTCCCAAAAATTATTTTTAGTGATACAAACATTGAATTAATTTTAACATGAACTATCATTTATCAATAAGTATTGAATATAATCATAACATATTGTAGTTCTTAAACAGAACAATATTATTAAGAAAAAACAGTGATAAATCTCGAAAGATAAATAATAGAAAACATTCGCTACCTTTTGACAAAAAAGAAAAAACTGCAGTACTGTTTTACATTTTCAGCTCTACTTCTGAATTTAATGCAATTTGGTTGTCAGCTACTATCCACAACTAAAAATATTTATTTATATAAAATGCAGCCTCCAAGAGAAAAAGATTCCACCACTACTAAACTTCTTACTTAATTTTGTTTCATTCGTTGAAACCTGAAAGCATTAATTAACCTAAGACTTGACCCTAATGGAGTCGCCAACAGATGCAGAATTTGTCAACTTTGGGAAATCTATCATCGTACCTAGTGTTCAAGAGTTAGCTAAGGACCCCATCGCCAAAATCCCACCTAGATATCTCCGCCCTCTTCAAGAACAACCTCACTCCATCTCACCCAATCATCACCTTCCTTCTGTCCCCATCATCGATCTTCAGAAACTTGCTGCTGGGGATTTCGTTGACTCTGAACTTCAAAGACTGCACTCTGCTTGTAAGAAATGGGGGTTCTTCCAGGTAAGCCATATTTTCTCATTACTTGGTATCTCTTGAAATCTGTTAAAGCAAGTCTTTTGTTTATTGCAATAATAGGTAGTGAACCATAGTGTTAGTATATCATTGTTGGAGGATTTCAAGTTGGAGATTGAAAATTTCTTCAAACTACCTCATGAAGATAAGAAGCTTCTTTGGCAAAAACCAGATAACCATGAAGGGTTTGGTCAATTGTTTGTAGTTTCAGAAGATCAGAAGCTAGATTGGTCAGATATGTTTTATATCACCACATTGCCACACAATCTTAGGAACATTGAACTATTTGAAAAGCTCCCCCTTAAGTTGAGGTATCTCCCATGGTTATTTTGAATATGGAATTTGAAACTTTTGAAATAGTTTGATTTTGATTTGCAGTTTTGATGCAGGCAGGCCATGGAAATGTATTCTATTGAAGTGAAAAATCTAGCTTTGAGGATTTTAGATTTCATGGCTAGGGCCTTAAATATGGGCACCGAAGAAATGAGAGAGCTTTTCAATGATGGGATTCAATCAATGAGAATTAATTACTATCCACCATGCCCTGAACCAGATATGACCATTGGTTTCAGTCCTCATTCTGATGCTGATGCTTTGACGATTCTCTTTCAGCTCAGTGAAACGGAAGGCCTTCAAGTCCGAAAAGATGGAAAATGGGTTTCCATTAAGCCACTTCCCAATGCTTTAGTAGTTAACATTGGAGACATCATGGAGGTATATTTCACTTGGTGTTGTGAATAGTCTGAAATCCCATTGACTATATAAAAGGGTCTCCTCTCATGATTATATTTCTCTGGTTTCTCTGTAGATTTTCAGCAATGGGATATATCGTAGCATTGAGCATAGAGCAGTTGTAAACTCAACCAAAGAGAGGCTATCAATAGCAACTTTTTATAGCTCCAAGTTAGACTCGGAATTAGGCCCTGCACTTAGCCTTATTGGTCCCAGTAACCCTGCAATTTTTCGACGAGTCCCTTTGGAGAAATACTTCAAGGAATTTTTTGCTCGGAGACTAAATGGCAAGTCTTACCTTGATTTCATGAGAATTAAAACCGAGGAAGAAAATGAAGATTGTAAAAACAAAACTTGATTCATTAGCCAATTATCAGGAGAAACGTGGATTGAAATGTTAACATATTTACTTAAGAGTAAACAGACCCATGACCAAGGTCGTCTCTAGTTCAAATTTATCATATAGCATGTTCTTTTTATCTCTATAAGCTTATTATTGTAGTATTATTATCACATATCGATTAAATGGCAACGCACACTGTTGTTACTGATACTGGGATCATCTTGCTTCACTGCGAAACAATAAACCAAGCCTGGTATTTTTCCATGGAGTGGAGTCACCATTAAAGGGTTTATGTTGGGGAGAAAAACCATGGGATATACTTGATATCATTGTTGAAACTGTTAGATGTCAAACCGACTTCAAGGTCGGCTAAACATGGATAGCAAGGTGGCAAGAAGTTAGCAATGCAATAATAGCAAAAGATTAGCTTCACTTAAGCGTGTAATAAGAAAAAAAAAATAGCCCAAGTTTGTGTGGTGTGTATATGTGAAGAGTGCATTAGCATAGCATAGTGTAAGAAATAGAAGTGTGGGTGTTAAAGTAGAGAGGAATATTTACAGCAGACACAAAACATTTGTATTACTGTTGTGTAATAGTTGCGTGAGTAATAAAATACTTGTTTAAATCTTGATTTCGTTTATCTTATTCAATTCCAATATGCTATTATCCTATCATATATACATATATAAAATATAAATTTCAATTAAGTTTTAATTAAAAATAAATTATTATTAGATTTATATAAGATATTATTTAGTATAAAATAAATTTTGATTATAAAGAAATGTTTTATAATGTTTTGTAAAAAACTATAATAAAAATAAATAATATTTAAGAAAAATTTACCGAAAGATATTTTATGCTAAACCGTCCAAATATTATAAAGTAAGAAATCAAAATCATTTCCCAAGATACATAGTTTTAACATGCACTACCATTTACTAAAAAATCGTATTTCTTTCTCCTATCGATTCTTAACTAATATGTTACGAACTCAAGATGGATAATATAACTTCATTGATGATCGAGAAAAGAGAGATAATAGTAAAGAAGAGATATCCAGAAACAGAGGAGGAAAGAAGAAACTTAGAGAAGAAAATAACATGGCATTACAGATTGCATAACTCATTCCATATTCTCTACTGTCTCTATATATATGACTAATTAGTTGTAATCAACTCCATGTAATCAGCTAGTGCATGAGGTCTTCGTTTCTGACATGGAGACTGATATGGCACCTGCCGGACTAAAAGCTGTTGCTCTACAGTATTCGTAGTATGATACTAAATAAAGCTAAATAACATATAATTAGGTAAATAACATAGTAATTCAACTCTAATAACTTTTTATTTTGTACACATGAGCACTATCATTATATACTTTTATCATTTGTCATTGTTGTTACATATTTTATAATTTTAATAATTTGTTTGATAATTTGTCATTAAATATACACATTTTATCACCCAACCTAAGTTATTATTTTGGTGACTCCTTATTTTAGAATTAATTTTATTGTTTTTAAAATCTGAATTTTATAGAGAATTGAGTTGTTGAGATAAAACTTAAGATTTCACTTGTAACTCAATTTCATGTACAATTTCATGTAAAAATTTAGATTTAAAAAAAAAATTAGGGAAATGATCCAAAAAGTGCAGTTACCAAAAAATGCATATCAGATGAAGCAGACAGATCCGAGATCAGTAATATAATCAGAGATATCCAACAAAATACGAGAGGCTTCAAAGAAAAACATTTTAAACATCTACCCGGAACTGCTAATCGATTGGCTCATGTTATTGCATCTGAAAGTTTAAAAATAGGAGTAGAAGTGTACTAGTAGGTGCGTTAACGGATTTCGCTGGGATGTCATGGGGCCTTGGGACACATCGGGAACGTGAACTGGATTGAACGAGGGCGTCGTTGTTCTTGAATCGGTGTAGGAGTGCAGAAATGGAGGTCACGTGGGAAAGGGGTCTATGCTCGAGGAACTGATTCGTCAAAGGAGAAAATAGAGAGTTCTAGAAGATGATCTTATAGGTTTCAAATCAGGCTGGATTAAATTTACTGTTTTACTGTTTTTTTTTCAAGGTTTCCTTTTGTGTTTTTCTATGCTACTTTTTGTTGCCGTTGGGGTTTCATGGTTTTGGGCCGCTTAGTTGCGTAGGGCTCTTCTGTTTTGTTTGTTTTGTTTTGTGTTAATAAAATGTCTAGCCCAGTATTATCTCCAAAAAAAAAAACCCCATGTAAATACTGATGTATCTTTGCTTTATAATATATATGATTTAATTTTGCTTTATAATAATATATATGAGTTTTAACAAGAATAAATTAAATATGCATTGTAATTTTTTTTATAAATTTTTAAAATTGTGATAAAAATATATAAAGAATATTAAATATATTTTATAAAATGTTATAAAATTAATAAATTATAATTAAAAAAATAGTTATAAAATTAAAGATGGACAATTTATTAAATATATTGAGGCAGGTGAGATGGGTTTTACCTAAACTTGTCCCTGCCCAATCTGAAAACTTCAACGAAAAAATTGACCCACCCTATCTGAAAACCCAATTTTCAAAACACACTACTTCCTATAGGGTGGAAACATGTTGAAACCAACTATTTAACGGTTTTTCTTTAAATATGTTTTATACTATTTTCAAATTTAAAATTTAGTTTTTACATTTTAGTTTTTAGATATTGAGTTTTATTTTTTTCATCTAAAACTCTTGGCACCTCTATTTAATTTGCTATTAAAGTTAACGATGACAAAGATAAAATAAATTTTTACCCTCAACATTTATAGTTTTCGTTAATTTGGTCTTACCTTTTAAAAGTACATAAAATTTTACTTTTTCATATTTTAAATAGAAACATAAAACTTAAAAAATATAATTTTTAAAAATAAAAATTATGAAAAAGTCTTTTTAAAATTCAAAAACTAAAAAAATGATTATATAAAAAATTTAAAATTTAATGTTATTTAAATTCGACCGAATCAGGCAGTTGACTAGTAATCGATTGGGGTATTAGTTCGACGAGAGGTAAAAATCCGATTGACCCACAAATCGGTACAGATTAGTTGAATTGAACCAAAAAATCAATTGAACTGATTTTGAACTAGT